>NW_027495588.1:0-235775 GCF_021521415.1 Bidens hawaiensis | reverse complement strand
AGCAACTACCCTGTTTGTTATTGATTCCGCCTTTAACAAACAGTAATCTTTCTAAATATAGCAACCCGTCATTAATTCCCTTGTCGACACATCAATCTGTGTGAGTTATGACATGATTAAGTAAGATCCAGCTGAAATCGGGGACCTGACACACCATTATGCTTTTCGTGTTTGGGTCGTTTTCGGGTTCAACCTATCAACTCGTGAACATGACCTGTTTAACACCCATATAGCTAATAAAGTTATGCTGACACTAAGTAAAACAACAAAAATATAGTGACATTGTTAATTATTGAAAGAAATTTTATGGTTGCAGCTAGATGTCAATTATATAGATTGTATTGGATACGCATATTTTGATTTCTTGTACTTTAGAAAATGTATAGGTGATAAACTTTTGTATCATAAAAAAACAAGTCGCTACCTAACCAAGCTTTTGTTGCGTCCCCAAGGCGAAGCGGGTTAAATAGTTAGGTTACCGTTAACTCTTCGAAAGTAGGTTACATACGTTTATGTTTCAATGAATCTCTGGATATTCTATAGAAGGTACACTTCTTTCCGCCTGAAAATTACATTTGACTAAAACGAAACATGGAAAACGTTTAACTAAAAAGAAACATGCCGAAAATTTTTGTCACATTTGACTTAACAATGATTAGGCTTAAAAACGAAGTAACGAACCAAGCGTTTGTCAAAAACGAAACATGCCACAAATTTCCATCACATTTGATTCTATAAGGGTTAGGCTTGTAAACGAAGTAACAAACAGAGCATTTGACTAAAAAGAAATATTTCAAAAAACTTCTACCACGTTTGACTTAATGATAATGCTTCAAACGAAGTAACGAAATGAACGTTCTGCACACTGTTCGGTGAGAAGTTTGTTTATGTTGGTTGGTTTAATAAACGAACACAAATTTTCATTCATGTAGTTGAATGAATGAACATTGTTTCGTGCGTTCATTAAAGTTTGTGAATGTTCGTTTATGTTGGTTTGTTTCCTTTCTTTCATGTAGTTAAATGAACGAACATTGTTTGGTTTGTTATCTTGCGTCTGTTCATTACATTTGTTAATGTTCATTTATTGACGTTTATCTATGCTTGTTTAAAGAAACAATTTTGTTTATTATAAGTATTGGCAACCGAAACCTGAACAACCTAACCCGAGAAAACTGAAACTCGCAAAGAGTTGTTTCTTTTTTTTCTTTTTCATTTTAACTTGATGTCGGATTTAACCTAAATCAATTACAGAAATTTAACCAAAACCACTTGACCTAACTCGATTATCGAACCTGACCTAAACCCACCCAAAAACCAAGTAAACAGCACATGATGTTTGAAATGTTTATAGCGTATTTGATGTCTTAAATCGTTCTCATATTCGGATTATTATAGTCAAAATTGTTATTAATCACAACTAACGTACTTATAATTATTAGAAAACCATGGTTAGGTGTTTGTGGCTGCTTCACCCATTCTGACCCGTTTGAGTTTATAACTTTTACTCCATAATTATTAGAAGAAAAAAAATTATGTAATTAGCAATCAAAACAATATTCATAAGAGACAGATTAGAATAAACAAAACAAAAAAATATATTATATTCATAAGCAATCAAATGGAGTAGTGCGCTAATGGAGGTTAGATGATTTACTTCTCAAAATAAGCAAGTTAGATGAGCTTATCAAGTTTAATCTTGTTTTGGTCATTAATAAATGTGGGTAAATAAATATGAAGGACTACACTGTATTCAAGTTCATGTTGTTAAAGCATTCCAAGTTAATAACTGATTCCAACTTTGCATATTTTTTAATTTTAAATTGAAACTGACTCTAAATAGTCAACATAATATTTCGACTGTTGACTAAAGTAGAAATTCGTATAGTATTTTGGTTGGTCTGGAGTTACCAAATACATCAACATCAAACAAATTGTCAAGATCAATCTCCATTTGATGTATGTGATATTTTTCTACCAAGTCTACTAAATATTTGAAGTGTATATATCAATGTACTTTATATTTAATAATGTCTATTGAAGATTATTTGAAAAAGAGAGTAGGGTGGTTTTTTTTTAACTTTCATTTTTGTATAATTATTTTTAAGCATATAAACGAATCGAACAAATAATTTAATAATTTTAAACAAAGGACAAAAGAGGAATTTAAATGAAAACCCGAACAAAATGAAAGCCCATTTCATAATATTTCATAATATGATATGTGAAAAGGGGGGAGATCTTAAAAGCTCATGGTCTAAGTCTGTATCAAGAGGAGGGCGCACATACCTAATTTTAATAAATGTCTTTCAAAAAACAAAAAACTGCAGACCTAAACGTTTGCGAGTAGTCTGCAGCGGCGCAGACAAAAGAGGTCAAGAAGCCCTTTCTTGGATAAACAAACACCCTTGGAATAGCTAATAACCATGTGATAACTGATGTCGGTGAGAGATGAGAGTCGTCATGCCCTATGAACTATGAGGTTTGTAATAATTGAGATGTGATAGCTTAGAAGTAGGTCACCCGCTTTTATAATCGATATTGATTACCGATCTCCTTTGGGTTGGTTGTGTTTGACGGCCGAATTTAAATTTAATGCTTTGTCATGGTATTATAATAATATGAATGGAGTTCTCTGATTATGTGGAGGAGACCTTTTAGCTTTTAAGTTTTTAGTTGTTGGTAAAGATTTTCAAGAACAACTGACGCTTATTATTTTCGCATTGCTATTAGTTGTTTCTCTTTTTTAAATTTAAAAAAAAACAATTGGCGCATGCTTAATGAATATGTGGCGCTTATTGCATAAAGCCATAAACTTGAACCAGTTATAGTTCATTTATTTATTATTTTGTATTAATTCTCGCGTACCTATCGTGAAGCGCATGCTTAATGAATATGTACATAATTTTAAAGAATATTACCCCTTTTACCCTCTGTATTTACATATATCACATACATGTATATCTCTATGTACCTTCAATTACAAAACAAAAGGTTTACAAGAAAACTTATAGATGCCTTGTGATCATTTTCTTTTCTTTTACAAAACGAAAAACAATTTCTACCACTCGAAGACACTTTAACAGAAGATGGTACTCGAATTTCTATTAGTTTAAGCTTCAACTTCACGTTCTTGAAAAATAGTAGCTACCAAATATGATTAAGATGCTATGATCCATTTAATGGAGAATTTTAAACGGGGAATGAGATAATAAAGTTCATATAGGAAAAAAATGAGTTTGGACTGAACTTACTAAACACGATTACGAGGCGATGCATGATGTGCTTAAAGAGCTTGTCTTCATTGTTTTATGTTTATGAAATTTATGATTCAAGTTTGTTGATTCAGGATCTTGTTTGTCAATCATATGCTCTAAGGCGTGGACATAAAAACTTTATGGAGTGTCTCAACTGTAACAGACAACAACATTGGTTGAAATTTCATTATTTTTGCATTTAAAAGTGTTGGTTAAAACTAACTGTATATGCTGGAACTCCCGGTTACTAATAACTAAACACACTTTATTTGGAATTTGATTCAAACATCAATAGATATATTAGAGCCCAAGAAAATATATTTGTCTAATCAATTTCTTAATATAACTGTTGACCAAAAAGTTACAATAAATACTAACATTTATTATAAACAATAATTAGTTTGTACTTAAAAAAGACCAGTGACGAGGCGGTAGTATAACAAATCAAACAGCTACTGACCAAACCCCAATTGTAACCCGCATCAACGCGCGGGAACTTCTGCTAGGATATATAAAATACATTTGTATAAATAAATATTTCTTTTATAATTTGATATTGTAAATAAACAATTATTAGATGATAAACAATTTTTTATATAAGTTAACATCTTTTAATAAATAGTTTATAACATATATGTGTTTTTTAAATAACCAAAACCTTTTTAAATCTTTTACATTTATAAATTTCAAATATCTATTATATATACATATATAAATACATACATTTATATATGATGTTTAACCAAGGCTCGGAAAAGTGACAAGTTAATATGACGCTTTTGTAAAAATATTATTCATTATTATATTTATAATATATATATATATATATATATATATATAAAGTGTTGTAAAGCATTAATTCAACTATCTAATGCCTAAAACTAATTTAGAAAAAAAAACAACCCAAAAACGAGCTATGTGGGACTTGAACCTGGGTAGTTGGCCCGGCCAGGTGCACAAATCGGTTTTTTTGAAAAAACCGGTTCGGTTATTAACCGGACCGGTTTTTTTTTATCCAGAAAAAAACCGGTTCGGTTAATAACCGGACCGGTTATTAACCGGTTTTTAATGGTGAAAACTCAAACCGGCCAAACCGGTTTGGACCGGTTTAAAAACCGGTTAGAACCGGTTATTAAACCGGTTTTTTATAACCGGTTTTTAATAACCGGTCTAACCGGTTATCCGGTTTTTTTTTTTTTTTTTTTTTTTTTTTTTTTTTTTTTTTTTTTTGCTTTAGGGTTTAGGGTTTAGGGTTTAGGGTTTCGTTGTTAGCATTCTTTGCTTGGAAGATTAAAAACACATAACTTTCATTTATAGCTTTTACATTAAAAATACAAACATTAAATCGTTATCGCATATTCGTAACTCAAAAATACAAACATTAAAGAATGCTTAGACACGATTACATTAACAAGTTGATGTTTGTTACTCATTTTCTTCGCTACCCGATCCCGAGCTATTCCTTAGGTAATCGTCGTACGCGGCTTCTTCATCGGTCATTGGTTGAATGTGTCCTTGATTGACCTCGTCTTCATACAAGGCCGCCTCATAGTCCATTTCCCCCTCGAGTGAGCGTTGATGTTGTGCCCTGTCTAAAGAGTCCAAGTAATCCTTGTAGCAAATCGACATCTCTACAGCTGCTGGAGTGAGTCGAGTCCTCCTAATCGATATAACCCTGCCAGAAACAGAAAAAGCAGACTCCGAAGCTACCGTGGAAGCTTGGACCGTTAGTAAATCTTTGGCCATGGCGGCGAGGATCGGAAACTCATCCTCCTTACCTCTCCACCAAGCCAGCAAATCAAGACTTCTAAATTCATCCGGAGTCATGTGTTTCACAAAGTTGGTACCACCATACCTTCCAAGTTCACTGCTTGGGGTGTTTACCCTTTGACGTTTACCGGCGTCTTCCCAAATCATGTAGTACATCCCCATTTCAAGGTCGGTTTGGGATTGGGATTGGGCAACAGCTCTTAACGAGTCATGAATTTGGGAAGACGACCCGTGTTTTGTAAGGTAAACATCATACATGTTTGCCAATGTGGTGTTGAAATCATTCTTTAAAGTTTGGCTATGATAGGGGTTTTGATCGTCGTTTAACCCTAGCTCATCACAAATTTTTTCTATTAAAGCTTCAACACCACCAACATTGATGCAAGGGTTTAACGCAGCCGCACAGGTCAAAACAGCGGGTAGTTGTTGAAAATATTTTATAAATTTTTCTTTCATTTTTGCACCCATATCAAAATAAGGTGCACCCCTACAATGAATTTCAGTCAACTTTGTGCACATGACAGCAATTTTTGGTAAAGCAATGGGGCTTGTTGGATAGTAAACCCCGGATAAACTAGTTGTGCAAGATTTAAAAATTTGAAGAACCTCCGTAACGATCTCAATCAATAACCAGTTTCTAGGATCGTACGGTGCACATTTACCCCTACTTGACATTATTTGATGAAACGCAACTAGTGATTCTTTTTGTTGGATGGCTTTCTCAAACATATCACAAGTCGAGTTCCATCTTGTTGGACAATCCCAATTGGGCCCCAACCATTGACAATTAGCTTCATCACAAAATTTTTTGTATCTTGAAAATGTTTTATTGTTGCTAAAAACATCTCGTAACATTCTTTTAAATTGTTTCTTTGCGTTTCGATCACGTTTAACCCATCTTGCACGGCCAAGTTGATAATATGTGCAATGCATCGGCTATGAAAAAACGCTCCATCACAAATAGGTTTATACTTTAATTTTAAATGGCCAACCGCGGCCGTATTGTTGGACGCGTTATCAAACGATATTGAAAAGATTTTATCTTCAATCTTGTATTGTCGAATGACTTTATCCAAGAGTTTAAAAATATTTCTACCCGTGTGCGGGTAATCAAACAATTGAAACGCAACGGTTCGTTTCATCATTTGCCACGACCGGGGGTCAACCCAATGAGCCGTCACACAAATGTATGAGTCGGGCGAACCATTAGGTACCGACCACACATCCGTTGTTAAGTTCACACCAGTTTGTAAGTTTGAAAAGTATGAAATTAGTTCGGATTTAGCGTCTTTCCATGCTTTAAGCATATCTCTTCTAAGGGTCGAACGACTTACGTGTTGGTAGCGTGGTTGAACATACTTTTGCATCATCTGCGTGAATTGAGGGTTGTCGAAGTGGTTGAAAGGAAGTGATTGTTGAATCACAAAGTTGCCAAACTGTTGACGTACCGCTTCAAGGTCGTACGTAAACACCGTTCCTTGATTCGTCATCTCCGGCTGCGAACTACTTCCGGATTCGTCCTTCAAGACCTTGCAAGAGGGCTTTTCTACATGAGCTCTTAAACTGGAGTTTGCTTCTTTGTTATAAAACTTCAAACAATGTTTGCATCTAGCTTTTTGGGTTCCGTTAGACATTTCGCATAGGTCGAAATGTTGCCAAATATCTTGGTTTCGTTTCGTGGGGATGACCCGAACGACGGTTTCTCCCGTGTTCGAGGCACCCATGTTGACCGATGAAGCAGCACTTTGGGAGGCCATGATAATCGACAACGAATTAAGAGTGGTATACTCGAGTATGAAATAAACGACTACGAAAGAAGAGCGTTTGGAGTTATAATCGCGTATGAAATAAACGTTTAGAGCTTTTGGAGTTGTATAATCAAGTGTGATCTAACCAATACCCAACCTAAACTATATATAGATGTTTGTGGGGGTTAAAAAACAAAAAAACGGCAAAAAAAACGGGCAAAAAAAAAAAAAAACGGCTATAAAGCCGTTTGGTAACGTTCGAAAACCGGTTTAACCGGTTAACCGGTTATTAAAAAACCGGTTAACCGGTTTTTTTATAACGGCTATAAACCGGTTATTTTAAAAAACGGTTAACCGGTTTTTTAATAACCGGTTATTAAAAAAAACCGGTTTTTTTTATAACCGGTTACAAAACCGGTTTTGGCTCCAAAACGTATAACCGATACGTAAACCGGTTACGTAAACCGGTCAAACCGGTTTTTAAAAAAACCGGTTTTTAAAAAACCGGTTTTCCGGTTAACCGCCCAAACCGGTTCCGTAACCGGTTTTTTTGAACACCTCTAGACTACGCCAACAGAAGAATTGTTTAAAGTTTGTATATAAAAATTCGTAAACAGAAGGCATAAAAACCCTATTCATAAACAAACCCTAGCAAACACAATCAGCCAAATCGTTCGACGTTTGGCCGATTGATTATGGGGTTATTGTAAAGAGCTCAACGAAGATCAGGAATAGTATATAATAATTACCTATAGTGCTTATCAATTGATGCTTAAAATGCTTGGACTTCGGCTGGCCATGACACGATGAAGAACAATTACTAACAGACCATGATAACCAAATTAGTAATAAGGCTTTCGTAGGCGACGGTACAAGGACTGTGCAGACAGAAACAATCGGGTTATAATGGGCTCTAGACGTACATTCCCTTCTACGGCTATGACGGTGGTTAATGCGTATCAAAACGGTCTTGGTCTCCTAATCAAATACGTCGGTGATTTTCGTAAAAGGCATTACAAAGATTTGCCTAGATCAATTTCAGTATTAGCACGAGAATTGAGGTTCAAGATACTTAAACGGGTATACGGGTTGCGAAAATGGGTCGGATAAATGGGTTTGGGTTAAAGGGTTATTGGGTAAGGATATAATATTATATTATCAATACAGATCTTGCAGTTTGGTCCCTTCTAAGGCTAAAACTATTGTTTAGGGTTATTTTTGTATATTTTTCAAAGTTAATTTATATATAATAGCTAAATATAATAATCAAGTTAAAATAAAATAATAATTACTCGATAACGCGATATTTTTATTGATAAAAATTTCTCGAACATAAATCGGGTCGGGTAAACGGATAAGAATATTATATGAAAAATCCGAGTTGTTGCATATGAGTTAACGTAATCATACATCAAACACGAAAGAGATGTGTCTAGAACGCGCATACGGATTCTATTGAGCGACCATTTACATAACCATGATTATAGTCACGGTTTCCAATATTGTCAAAGTTCAAACACAACCATTCATAGGTAGATAATTGAATATATGAAATTGTGCAGCAAAATGTGTAAAATCGTGATTTCCGGAAAGCATAGTTATTCGAATATGAATAACCAAATCTGGAATTCAACATGATACATCAAGTTGTAAAGAATATTTAATGATAAAAAATTGTAACAAAAATGAAGCTTGTGGCAAAACATAAAAAGATGAAACACTTGGATTTAGGGAGGGTCCTATTAGTGACACCCACTATACGTATAGGGCTATACAGAACGTATAGGCTCCTATACGTCTCGTATAGACCTATACGTGGCGTATAGAACCCCCATATAGCCCTGTGTGTATGTGTGTGTTTCTCTCGAATCCCCTTTAGGAAATCAAAATTCAAAATAGAAAACATCAAGCTCATAAAAACTGCTAAGAATATGACACTTTAAACCCTCGTTAAAGCTACAATGGGCGGTTTAAATAATTTAATGTCTTATTTTCACAATCCCTTAAAAAGCTATGTTTTTTAGTCTGTGTGTACGTACAGTTGAACGTTTTTCACGATTATTTTAAAAATATCAAATTTGTGTTAAGCTTTTTTTTTTTTGCTAGTCTAGGTGCGTAATTCATATGAATTATGAATTGAAATTAAACATAAATGAAATCAAGCATAAAAAATGATAGACAACACCTTAAGAAAATGTAAGATGATTTTACAGCGATCTGAGTTTCTCACGCTCTTTCTTTTAATGGCAAGTAACTAATTCATAAAATCTTTGCATTGTTATATGGAATAAGTTGAATTAGAAAACTTTTAATCAAAATTACATAGTTTTAATGGATTTTAGATGTGAGCTTAAATGTCTAACAACACCGTATTCATGTTTTCCTTTAATGAATTCTTATGGAAATCAAATAGTGCACATAACTTTGGAACCCGTTAAGGCCTTAAGGTGGAGAAAAAATAGGGTAGTGGTGTTTAACAAAAAGGTGGCAGCCAAATAAGCCTTATTAACACCCCCAAAGTCTCCATTACCTCAACATGAACGTGACATGTTAGCAAAAGGTGGTATTCTTTTATACCTTTTGGTTTTTATTTATTTATTTTCTTAAATCAGATAAAATATTTGTATTGTAATAATATATTTAAAATCCAATTAGATTTTGATATTTGGACAAAAATGAATTCAAGTATTATTGCAAATAGTATTTGGTATCTCAGTCAACAACCGACTTCATTCACTAACATGGTTGGTGTATTAAATTGAGTGTTCAATTTCGTTTTGATTTCGTACAGCCAACCGGCTAAGGGTTTTTCACCGATGGGAGTCGTGTTACATAATCTTTTGCATCAATGTAGGAGTGTGATGAAGATGTATGGTGTTTAGATCGCTCTCACTGCGTCACACCTTGCTCTATGGGTCTAGACGTGTGACTAATATAGGTACTTATTTTGCAAATGTATCAGAGTTTAACGTTGTAAAGCTGAAATCTTTGATTAAAATAATATTATATTCAAAAGTCTAAGAATTAAACAACCAATGGTTGGTAGAAAATTGTTAAACTTGAAAAAAAGAACTATAACTTACATTATTTACATTATAAAAACATCATATGATGTAAGACCTCGGTCTCGGTGCCCTACTTTGGCGTTAAAGTTAATTATAAACACAGTTCTAAATATCAAAGTTAATTAAAACTTTTCGCAGAATAATAAACTTCAAACATATAATACAAAATCATTCAAATCTTTCCGAATTAAACATCTTTTGTCTTTCAAAATAAAACATAAATCATAATAACATCGTAATTTTTTTCTCAAGATGCCAGTGTCTTCGCTCGAGCAAACTGCCTTAGCCTATTCACCTGCGTACATACTAAAGGCAGCTACACTGAGTGAGTTCTAGTTAATCAGGCAACATACAATACATTCACATACTTACATATATATACGTATCCGAATATATGTACTCATACTTAGCCTATTACCTTTCTTTCATATATACATACATACATACATACTTTCATCCATACACATACGTTTAAGGAGTACTTCGCCCTATAACCTTCGCAAATATTGTTAATGTATGTTCCCTACATTCGCAAATAATATTAGGGTCTGTTCCCTACATTCGCAGATGTTATTAGGGTCTGTTCTCTACATTCGCAGATATTATTAGGGCATGTTCCCTTTTTAAACATACATTCCATCCATCCGATAACCATACATACCTTTCATTATATAAACATACTTTCGTGCATACTCATTTCATTACGTACTTTCATACATACTTATCTCATATTAGATATACTACACATTACTTTCCGTGACGATGCACGCAATATACGAAGATCATTCACGCACTGACAACCATTCATTCATCACATTCATACCATATTATCAAATCAATCATCATAGCATACACTTACCATTTAAGGTAAGTGTATTAACATTCACATTGAGTATTTACAAAACCATGAAAACATAACAAGGAAATGGGAATAGAAAATCACCATATCTCGGTTCCTCTCATAGTTAATGGTAACTCATTTCCTTAACTGGGCACGGCTAACTTTAAATGAGTCGATCTCCGAACACAATTTAGTCTTTATGTCGGTTTTGGCTTGTTACGACGTTCTAGCAACAACAAGCTTGGGTTTTCACCTTCGGATCTTGGCTCGGGATAAAGGAATGTTTGTGTGTGTTTTTGAAGGTATAGGCTATGGTGTAGAGATGGATAAAAAAAATGGAAAGGATTAGGGTTTAAGGGGAATTTATACTCCCTTAAGCCCATGGACCTAAGGCCGATTACCATTCCTTATTCCATCTTTTAATGTCTAAGCCCACTCTTTCATAGTTTATTTAGCTAAACTGATACACAACACGCTAGTAACAAATAAAATTTCCTTTATTAATACTATCGAAAGTAGGATGTTACAAGTCTTCCCTCCTTAAAGAGGTTTCATCCTCGAAACCTAACTATTTCTTAAATAAGTTCGAGTAAAACATGCGCATTACTTCTTCAGCTTCACAAGTGGCATCCGATCCTTTACGATACTTCCATATCACTTTCACCAACGGAATGACTTTACAGCGAAATTGCTTTTTCGATTGGTCAACTATCTCTACAAGTTGCTCAATGTAGTTTAACTGTTCATCAACCTCAATGTCTACTAATGGGACATGTGACGTGTCATCGGCTAGGCACTTTCTCAAGTGAGAAACATGAAAGGTAGACTGAATTCCTTCTAGCTCCTCGGGTAAATCTAGCTTGTAAGCCACTTCAACCACACGATCTACGATTTTCAACGGTCCAATGTACCTCGGACATAACTTTACTCAATTTCTGAAGCTAATAATTCCTTTCCCAGGCGAGACCTTAAGCATCACATTGTCACCAACATTGAACTCGATTGGTCGTCGCCGCTTATCAGCATAGGACTTCTGACGGTCTTGAGCAGCTTTCATTCTTGCCTTGATCTAGTTGAACCTTGACGAGGTTTCTTGCACAAATTCCAAACTTCCAATCTCTTTCTTACTAATCTCTCCCCAACATATTGGGGTCATACAACGTCTACCATATAACATCTCAAACGGCGACATACCAATACTCGAATGGTAGCTGTTGTTATAGGAGAACTCTTCCAGATGCAGATGATCATCCCAACTTCCTCCAAAGTCTAAAACACAAGCTCGTAGCATATCCTCAAGGGTTTAAATTATCCTTTCAGACTGCCCATCTGTTTGAGGATGATACGTTGTATAGATGTTTAATCTTGTTCCCATAGTTTCATAGAACTTTTTCTAGAATATTGAAGTAAAGCGAATATCTCTATTAGACACGATCGATAATGGCACTCCGTGTTTAGCCACAACCTCTTTTATGAACACATTCACTAACGTTTCTGACGAGATGGCCTCTCGTATAGGCAGAAAGTGAGGACTTTTGGTCAAGCAGTCCACTATCACCCAGATTGTATCATGATGTTTAGTTGTACGTGGTAGCTTAGTTATGAAATCCATGTTGATTCGTTCTCATTTCCATTCTGGTATCTCTAATGGCTGCATCTTCCCATAAGGTTTCTGATGTTCCGCTTTGACTTGCAAGCAAGTTAAGCACTTACTGACATAATCTACTGCATCATTCTTCATACCCAGCCACCAGTATTCCCTCTTAAGATCCTAATACATCTTGGTGTAACCCAGATGAATCGAGTATATGGACTTATGAGCTTCATTTAGAATTCGACCTCTAACACCTCCATGGCGGGGAATCCACATGCGGTCAAATCTAATCTTCAAACCATGAGTGTTTTCCATCAGCTCGTCTTGCTGTCCGAAGATTCTTTCCTTCTTCATTAGCCCTTCATCAATAAGCACCTCAGTCGTTACCTCGATTACTTCTACGAAGAGATCTGAGTTAATGATTAACTTATAGGATATTATTGTTGCAATGACTTCTTCATTCTTATGGCTCAGCGCGTCGAGAACCACATTGGCCTTTCTAGGATAGTATTTGATATCACAATCATAGTCCTTTATCAACTCCAACCATCTCCTCTGTCTCATGATCAACTTTTTCTTCTCAAAGAAGTACTTAAAACTCTAATGATCTGTATAAATAGTACACTTAGTACCATACAGATAATGTCTCCATATCTTGAGGGCATGCACTACTGGTGCTAGTTCTAAATCATGCGTCGGGTAGGTACTCTCATGAACCTTCAACTGTCTGGACGCATAAGCTATCACTTTTATCCGTTGTATCAACACGCAACGTAACCCACGTTGCGAGGCATCAATACAAACAGCCAAGTCCTCATCACCATCGGGTAAAGTAAGGATTGGAGCTTGTGTGAGTATTTTCTTCAATTCCTCAAAATATTCTTCCTGAAACTTACCCCAACTGAATGCTACAGACTTTCGGGTCATACTAGTCAACGATGCGGCTATCTTGGAGAAGCCTTCGATGAATCTCCTATAATAGGTAGCCAATCCTAAGAAGCTTTGTATATCAGTCGGGTTCTGCGGAGTCTTCTAATTCATTATTGCCTCAATATTAGCTGGGTCCATAGCAATTCCTTCAGGATTGATTACGTGACCTAGAAATTGTACTTCACACAACCAAAATGCGAATTTCGAAAACTTAGCATACAACTTATCTTCCTTCAAAGTCTCCAATACTTCTTGTAGATGCTCAGCGTGGTCATGTTTGCTCTTGGAATAAATCAATATATCGTCAATGAAAACGATAACTGACTTGTCTAACATTGGCCGATATACCCTATTCATCATGTCCATAAATGCTACTGGAGCATTCGTTAGACCGAATGATATCACGAGGAACTCGTAGTGTCCATACCGCGTCCGAAATGTTGTCTTAGGGATGTCTACTTCCTTCCCCTTCAGTTGATGGTAGCCTGATCTAAGTACTATCCGTGAGAACTAACTCGAACCTTGTAGTTGATCAAACAAATCATCGATCTGTGGTAACGGATATCTTTTTTTTCACCGTAAGCTTGTTCAACTCACGATAGTCTATACACATTCTCATACTTCCATCATTTTTCTTAACAAACAACACCGGTGCGCCCCACTGGGAAACACTCGGTCTTATTAAACCTTTATCGAGGAGTTCTTGTAGTTGGGATATCAATTCTTTCATCTCATATGGCGTCAGGCGGTAAGATGCTTTTGTGACGGGCCGTGCTCCTTGTATTAAGTCTATCTTGAATTCTAACTCTCGCTCCGGTGGCAACCCCGGAGGTCCTCCGGGAACACTTATGGGGAGTCGCACACAACAGGAATATCTTTCACTTCCTTCATCTCGGCCGTAGCTTTGACAACATACGCTAAGTAGGCACCACACCATCGTATTAACAAACCCTAGGCTTTTATCATCGAAATGACATTAAGCCCTGAACTTTCTTTATCACCATAAACCGTCATTGTACCACCATCCGAGGACTTTAACCTTATCAACCTACTCTTACAAACTATCTGAGCCTTGAACTCAAATAGCCAATCCATTCCCAAAACCACATCAAACCCTCCTAAGGTCATAACATACAGCATAAGAGGGAATTCATGTCCCTCTAATTCTATTTTACAATCCTTAAGTATTCTCATTACTCTAATCGCGGTTTAACTAGTGGTTTCTACGGTAAAGGTTTCCAGCACATGACAGCATTTCATTGTCGCTGGCTTACTATATGTCGTAGCGACAAAACTTCTATTTGCACCTAAGTCAAACAATACAGAAGCAGAAATACCGTTTACTAGAAACGTACATGTGACAACATCTGGTATCTACTTGGCTTGTTCCCGAGTCAGCATGTAGGCCCTAGTCCTCGGCCTAGCCTGATCACCATCCTTTATTTCGTTTCCTCCAGTTTCGCCACCCGTACAAGTCATTGCTAAGTGACCTGTCTGTCCGCACCTATAACACGTGGGCTTTGCATGGAAATCCTGAGCAAAATGTCTCATCTTACCACATTTGTAACAAGCATTTGACCATATCCTTCATTCTCCACCATGGGATTTCCCACACTTGTAGCACACATCAGAACCAGTGCCCCACTTGCACTCAACAGCGTGCATCTTCCCACAAGTCTTAGACGACTTCTTCTCCCACACTTTCTTTTTCTTATCTCTAGGGTTCCATGATTGGGTATCGGGTCGCTTGGCAGGAACAACCCATTTCTTCCCTTTCTTTTCTTCCACCACCACCACATCCTCCACAGTCAAATCATCATAAACCATCTCTACGAGCTCAACAGTAGAGTTAAAAGTAGCATGTTTATTAGTTTTGACTAATGTGCGACGTTCTGTGGCGGTACTCTAATGTAGCACTTGATACTTTTAGCTTCAGTATTAACCATATCGAGGACCAACCTTGACAGGCGGTTGAACTCAGTGCTATACTCGTGGTGTGTCACATTTCCGGTCTTCAAATTCAAAAACCTAATCCCAGCCCTCTCGACCTCAACATCAACACAAAAACGTTTTATGACCATCTCCTCCATGGCCTTAATTTCTTATCGAGCCTTCCACTGCTCTACCGACTCCCACCAGTACATAGCTTCATCTTCGAACGACTAGGTAGCATAACCCACTGCTTGGTCAGGACGACACTCGCTAATTCGGATAACCTTGTCCAGGGCGGTTATCCATTGGAGAGTAGCGATTGCATCGCCCAAACAAGTCGGCTTCGGCGTGTCGCAACCTTTGAACGACTTATAGTTACACCCACCTCGGCCTCTCTTTCACTCATCAACTTTCACAGATCAAACCTCACTCGAATCACCTTCCCCATCATCAATTGTCTTACCGTCATCCCTTTCCCACTCAGCGGTCCTCACATGGCTTCCAGCAGACTTTTCAGGTTGCAGGTTCTTCACTGCAACAGCTACAGCTTGAGCAATGGTGGCATGAACTGCATGATCAAGTTGATACCCCTTATTGGTTGGATTTCTCCGAGATTCACTTCCTTCCTCTCTGGTTTTAGAAACTGGATCTAAAGATAGTTCCCGGATAATACGTGGCCTACCACGGCGTCCGGTGCGACCTCATTCTCCAACAACTTTCCTCGCTCCAACCATTCGTATTCTATAAGGAAACATAAACGTCATCACTTAAGGAACTATTTAGTACAATGATAGTAAGGCTAACAGGTCATAACAATGGCCAGCTGTGATTAGCTGATCACGTTACTCTCCGTGTCCTATACATTTCTCTTTTTGAGTCCACTTGTGCTAGTTCTACTTTTAACAGTTAGACAATCAAACAGTTTATATAATCATAAACTCCTATCTCTAGCAATTAAGATAACTTCCCTCATAAGAAGACATGAAAGCACTCAAGAAGACAAAATTTTGTTCAGCTTCCTTCATATTCACAATCAGTGGGGGTGAAAATTGATTTGCAGTAGTTGAAGTTCCAGACCCTCTAGAAGAACCAGAAGTACCAGGTGACCCAAAACTTCTAGTAGTGTAATAACATGCACGTGGATCACTATAGATAGTTGTAGCATTATCACTTGCATTTTGTGTAAGAAATGCGGTGATTGGAGAGATTGTTGAACTCAAGGGCATACTCCCACCATAAAAAGCTAGATCTTGGCTATCCTTAGAAGACTTTTGACACCTAAGATCATATTCACGAGCTTCGATCTTTTGTATGAACTCAGACGCAGACAGATATTCATTACTGAAATAATTACTTTCTTTCAACACCATTAAGAAAGTTGAATGAGAACTCGGTAAAGCACTCTTGATTGTATCTAACTTATCACTATCAGAAGGTTCCATCTTCATCTTGTCCATTTCGGCGTGTTATCATCTCTTCGACAGTCTCACCTTTAAGTTAAAATTTCTAAATTGAAACTCTAACATCACCTTCTTGCTTTCTGCAGTATTACCCATACTCCTCATATGAATGTGTTGAAACAACGAAGCACAAATCTTGATGCTACCGACTTGATGAAATATGTTTTTAGGTAACGCCATTGTAAGAGTTGAGTATGCTTTCGTTTCAATCTCCAAATCCTACTTTTCTTCCTGAGAGTATTGTGAGATGGCTTTAGGTGTGAATCCAATTGTTTCATCTCCAATCATTGGAACAGTATACACTTCATCCAAACAGTAAGAAGAATCAGGGTGAACAGAACCCATATGAGCACGGAATCGAGGTTCCCATTTAGCAAAGTCACTAAATTTTGTTAATCGAGGATACTTGGAATGGGATCCAATTTCAGTGTCCAATTGTAACAGTTGCTACATGAGTATGTTTTGAGAAGCTAACGCGTACAAACCAGCCATCTTGATAAGTAACAAACAATCAAACTCCAAGGACTAAACTTGAAAATATATAAACGAACTTAGAACAGTAAGTATAACAAACTGTGAACCGTGTTTGTAAAGAACTAAAATCACGAATCAATTATAAGGAATTGAAAATTATCTGAGTACCGAACCAGGAACAGTGTCACACGAGTCAGATTATATGAACTATCAAACGAACTGAGTCAACGAATCAGGTCAAATTGACGAATCAGTTTGACGAAAGAGGTTAACGAATCAGATTAACGAATCCAAATTCAATGTAACGAACCAAGATAACGAATCTCTGAGTTCACTTAACGAATCAAGTAACGAATCACTAAGTGAAATCTTAACGAATCACAAAGTCAAATTAACGAATCAGATAAAGAATCATTGATTCAAGGTAATGAGTAAGGTAACGAATTAGCTATAGTTGAAAGTGAATCAACTATACCGAATCAGGTTGTTATAATGGTTATAACAAACTCTGACAACTATTTCCACGTGGCAAAAGTTTGTTAGATATGAAGTTAACGAATCAGACCACGTGTCTGACGAATTAGATGACACGAATCAACCTTGGTGACGAATTAGATAACGAATTAAGTAACGAATCGTTTAAATTTAACGAACTGCAATAATGATTTGCACAATGATGATGAATCTTCAATAGATGATGAAGATCTTCAAATCTTCATCATCATTTTCCAGATTTCTGGAAAACTAAGAACAACTAAACAAACCAACAAATTTATAATGCTCTTTTAATATTACACCAATTCGTGCATATTAGAGCTCAAATTACTCGCAAATCCACTGCGAAACCAAATATTAACATCCCGTAAACCAAATCACTCAATCACGACTATAATTTAACCTAAATTCCAACCATGTTTCGACCAAACTCAGATCCAATCCAAACCAACACAAATCCAATCCAATTTTAAAATTTCAGTCCACCAAACCTTCCCAATACCTTAACCAACAACAATCCAACTTAATTCATTCCAAAACCAATCAAATGAGCACCTAATTTTTATGAATTCATGCCGAATCTAAATAAAAAAAATAACCTTAATAATACTTCAATTATCGAATTAGAAGCACTAGATCAAGAGCAATCGATGCCCGAAAGCTCTGATACCACTTGAGAACGTCTAAGATCTAAGATCTAAACACGATTAACACGGATCTAGTTCATAGATTACTCTTTATAGGTTATAGATTATATATATATATATATATATATATTAGTACTAGTTGTATTATGTTTATATGTTATGTAATATATTAATATGTTTGAAGGATTGATCGAGAGGATAATTCAGCAGAGATTCGATACGTTAAATCAATGCTTAAATTAATCAGAGGATGAACACCTCTATATATAAAAGATGGGTCTAGTTCATTACACATTCCGTAACGAACTAGACTTCCACTTCGTTACATTACAAAGAATAACAAAAATTACGAACTAATTCTCCAATTCGTTAACCATCCTGAACGAATTGGGAAGACTGATAACTTAAACGTCTAGTTCGTTAAACAACCTTAACGAACTAGATATATAATAATGAACTGGACAATAATATAAATAACTTTTACATTATAAAAATGAAACGATCAATACAAAGACTCGAGACGCAAAACCGTGCACTAACACTCTTAGCTAAACCAAGCAAATCCTTCGAAGCCAAGTATTTGGAATATCTAGCAAGGTTTGAATAATAAGCAGTAGTCCGAGAATGCTTTTCGAAAGTGATCAAGAAATATTCTAAGTACTTTCTCCAGTAAGGTTCAACTCCAAGCAAGCTACAATGCTACCAGCACAAGTCAAACAGTGTTCCTAGCACACTTTGGATTGCTCAATAAGTTATTCTTTAACAAAGAGTTGAAGAGATTCATGAAGAATAGTTTGCTCGTAGGAACATATCGAGCAAATTTTGCTATGGTCAAGAAGATTGAAGTCTGCTAGGTGAGTATTTTCTAAGGAAAATACTCTAAGTAAAGTCTACCCGGAGAACTGTTCACAAGCACACTTCAAGGTTACCAGGTCTGCTTAAAGAAGACAAATGGCACAAAGTGTGCTCGAAGACCTGTTTTTACAGTTAGAATGTTTTTGAATATGCTATATGATTATGTACCAATCATTAGGGTTTCTAGAAGGAATGACAGCTGTCAGGTGGTGGCAGTCCTATAAATAGAATAATTTAGGGCACGCCTACCACGGATTTTGCCACTTTACACTTTTCAGACCTAACGAATACTCCTGATTGAGTTTGACGGTTGTCCTAAGATTAGTACTTATACACATTCCTTACAAGAAACCCTAATCGATTTACATTTGTATGAAACCTTTCTATAAATGGAAATCTTTTGAGTTATTGTTTGTGTTTGTTAAATTTAATAGTCTTTAAGAAACAATCCTGTTTGTTAGTGATTCTGCCGTTTACAAACATCTATTCTTACCCTAAATATCACAGTTATCTACCTTCTTGTCGACACAGTTTCTGTGTGGGTTGTGACATTTATTGTGAGTTTGAGTGATCAATTTGGGACTGACAAGTGGTATCAGAGCTTGTTCGTTGTTGTTTGGGTGAACAATCGTTGCTTATTGTTGAATGATTGAAGATGAAGAATTACGTGAGCTGAGTACTGTTTCATTGATTTCTGATGTCAACAACTCTGTTTTCCTTCATTCTTCTAGATTTGCAATATTCGGTGTCTTCTTTCACTGATTTTTACTTAAAGTTTGCATATTTATTACTAAATCTTGCTCCAATCGAATCTAAAACATCAGATCTAAAGAGTTATTTCTCATATCTGATTGATTTTCAAATTTGTTTTTTTTTAATCTGTTAAACCTTCTCTCAGTTTTTCTTAGAAATTACTTTAAAAAAACACCCAAAATATGTCTGGTTTTGAATAGCAAGAGGTTTCCACTAACAAAATTCTTAGATTGTACGGACAGGAAAATTTCATCAAGTGGAAGGTATTGTTTGAAGCTGCAGTGTTTATAATGGCGTTGATATGTGGAACCCCGTTAGGATTGGTCCATATGTGGCTGAAGGTGCAAATCCTAACCAAGCCGTTGGTGATAGGATGAGAAAGGTGGATGACAGGGCTCTAGGTATGATCAAGCTGGGTCTGTCTTGGGAAATGTTAACCAAGGTTGGACATCATACAACAGCCAAAGCTATGTATGATGCAATACTTGAGATGTTTGAAGGGAATTCTGAGCTGAAAAACATCAAGAAGCAAAGACTCAAGAAAAACCTGAGAGATTCAAGTATAAAGATGGGGAAAGACTGAAATCAATTCTTGATAGGTTTCTAGCTATAGTGAATAACCTGAGAACCACTGATTTTGCAATGACAGATTTTGATTTGAACACTAAATTGTTGTCTTCAATGCCAAAGGAGTGGTATACAGCTAGCAAGTTCATCCTTTAGAAACCAAATTTTGAAAAACTCAAGCTGGATGATGTAATTTAGTTTCTTCAAGCTGCTGAGATAGAGATGATTGAGAACGAAATTATAAAGAGAAGCCATGTTTCCAGGTGTACAATGCTCTTATTGCACCTATGGGAAACTTGTCCACCAAAAACCAACAACAGATCCCTATCATAGAAGAACCTACTGAACACGGTGTTGATACACCTAAACATTTGTTGGTGGTAGTTCAAGTAACCAAAGAAGCCAGTCAAGGTTTAATGTCCAACTCATAGATGACAATGATTCTGCCTCCATGGCAAGTGAACATTTACCTTATGCTGGTGGAAACAATGGTCAAAGAAGTGAAACTCAAGAATTGTTCCCTATGTTTACAGAGTCTACAATGCATTTGTAGCTAAAAACATGATCAACACAAGTGTCATTCAAGATGATTTGGAACAGATTGATGCTGATGATCTTGAAGACATGGACTTGAAGTGGCAGGCTGCAATGCTAGCACTCAGAAGCAAGAGGCTGTTTAATAGGACTGGAAGATCTCCAGTGTATGGTCCAAATGAGAGGATTTGTTTGGATAAGTCTAAGGAAATCTGTAGAAATTGCCAGCAACCAGGACACTTTTCTAGAGAATGCCACCATCCTAGAAACTTCCAAGTTAATCAACACCAGAATCACCAGCCAAGGAATCAGTACCAATACCAGCAGAACCAGCCAAGAAACAACAATTACAACAACTATCAGCAGCCACAAATGAATAATCAGCAAGTCGTGCCCAGAATCAAAATTACCAAAGAAATTAGAACCCCCCAACTGCTCCCAATAACCCCAATAGAAACAATCAAAATCAACCCAGAAACCAAGGGAATGTAGCACTTGCTGCACAACAAGAAAAGAATTTTGATTGAAGTGATCATGTAGATGACATCAAAAACGCCAATGTTGCGTTGATGGTAATAGTTGGAATGAGGCTGAATCTTCTTCTTCACATGTACATTCAAACTCTACAACTGATTTACTTGAAACAATTGATGCATTGAATGTGAAAGTAGGTAAGTTGGAGAGTGAATGCTTTAGAAAACAAAGCACGATTAATGGGTATCAAGCAAGTGATATAATCTATGAAGAAAAGATAAGAAGCCTTGAAGATTCTCAAAAATCACCAAACAAAGAAAAGAAAGGAAACAAAGGTGTCTTTTCTAGAAAGAAACAAAAAGAATTGAATGGTGATGAAAAGTTCCTATTGAAGCATGGATTTGAACCTCATGGATTTCTTTGGAAACCAAGGGGTGAAGTTCAGGAGAAAAAGGATTTTGATGTGAGAGATTACTCAAGCACAAAGGATTATGTAGTTCAATATTGCCAAAGCATAACTCCTTGTGTGCAAATCCCAGCTGAGAGTGGTTATGAAACTGACAAATTTGAAGACTGTGAAGTCGTACATAAAGATCCTAAACCTACTGTTATCACATCCAATGCAACAATTGTCAATGAAAAGAATGATGTGCAAGTTGATTCAGCTTGCACTTCATCACTCAGCTATAACTTTCTTTATTTGTGCAGGAACAGTCCACTCCACTGAATGAAGTATGGTACATGGATAGTGGATGTTCCAGGCACATGATTTGTGATAAGAGGTCACTTGTAAACTATGAAGAGAAGTTTGAAGGTCCAGTAGCATTTGGAAGTGATTAAAATGGTAGAAAAATAGTTGGAAAAGGGATCTTGACAAATGGAAAAGTCACATTTGACAATGTTTTCTATGTGGAGGGGCTACAATATAACCTTTTGAGCATATCACAAATGTGTGACAAAGGTTATTAGGTTGGTTTTGATGACTCACAATGTTTCATCTTAAGACCTGAATTTGTAATCCCACCAGACATGATTATGATGATGGCCACAAGGAATGGCAATTTATATGAAATGAATATGAAGGATGCTGTTTCAAGGAGTGGTACATGTTTTGTTTCAAAAGCCACTGAAAATGAGTCAAAATTGTAGCATAGAAGGCTGTGTCATGTCAATCTCAAGAATATGAACAAACTAGTCAAGGGTGAGCATGTTATTGGTTTACCTACTAGGGAGTTCAAGTTGGATGATAATTGTATTTCATGTCAGAAGGGAAAGCAGCACAAGTCTTCACAAGACTAAACTCATCAACACAATTGATCAAGTGCTTGAGATGCTTCACATGGATATTTTTGGTCCTGTGAGTGTACCAAGTATTGGAAAGAAGTGATATTGTCTTGTGATCATTGATGAATTCTCAAGATACACTTGGGTTTATTTCCTAAGTACAAAATATAAGACTGCTGAGTTGATTAAGAATTGTGTAACCAGGATTGAGAATCAGTTGGATGCAAGGGTGAAAGTGATGATAAGTGATAATGGAACTGAGTTCAATAATGGTGTGATGGAAGAATTCTGCAATGAGAAAGGAATAATTCAATAATTCTCTGCTTCTAGAACTCCTAACAAAATGGTGTTGCAGAACGAAGAAACAGAACACTCATAGAAGCTGCAAGAACCATGCTGGCAGATGCTTTCTTACCTGTCACCTTTTGGGCAGAATCAATTAACACTGCTTGCTATGTTCATAATAGAGTACTTCTCAACAAAAGCCAAGACAAGACTCCTTATGAAATCTTGTTTAAAAGAAAGCCCTACATCAAGTTTCTTAAGCCATTTGGATGAAAATGTTCTCTTTTGAACACCAAGGATTATCTCAACAAATTTCAAGCTATAGAGTGTATGTCAAAGATCATTTGAACAACAAGATCATTTGAGTGTTTAAAAGAAAGCCCTACATCAAATTTCTTAAGCCATTTGGATTGCTTCTTTGTTGGCTACTCAAATGCTTATAGAGTGTATGTCAAAGATCATTTGAGTGTGATTGAATCTTCAGATGTAATCTTTAATGAAAATCAGTTCAACACAGTTGATGGTGCAACATGGCTGTTTGATCTTGAGAAATTGATCAAGTCTTTCAAGATTTACCCTAAAGACTTTGATGAATCTTTTAACAAGACATGTGAGAATGAAAAGTCAAATCAGAAGACATTAGATTTGGAAAATTTATGGTCCAAGGTTGCTGGAAAAGAAAGTGAATATACATTCATGAAGGATCCCTCAAGTGCAACTGTTGAACAACTTCAAGATAATGATCAAGAACACAATCAGAATCAAGAACAAGATCAAGGAAATGGTAATCAAGACAATCAAGTAGTGCAGGATGATCAAGTTCTAAATGGGGAGGATCCAAGCAACCAAACAAGTGAAGAGGAGGCTGTCACAAGAGCAAGGTATGAAGATTTGTTTGAAAGACAAAATATGGGAAACAATGGTGCATATACCTCACATCAGAATAATCAAGAAGCACCAGAGTCTCATACTACAACAACTTATTTGGTCATTGATGAATCAGATCTCAATGAATCAAATCTTGAGACTATTGTGTCTACATATATGATAGTTCAAACCTCTTATGTTGAAAAGAATCATCCGTCTGAGAATATCATTGGAGACATAAATGAAAGAGTAACAAGAAGTCATTCTAAATCTGCAAAAATTTGTTTGTACCCTTGCTTTCTATCCCAAATAGAACCAAAGAACATTGTTCAAGCATTGAAGGACAACAGCTGGGTAGAGGCTATGCAAGAGGAGTTGGCTCAATTTAGAGATATGCAAGTATGAAAACTTGTAGACAAGCCAAGAAACATATATGCAGTTGGAACCAAATGGGTTTTCAGAAATAAAAGGGGTGAAAGAGGTATTGTGATTAAGAACAAGCTCCAAGAGCTTGGTATGACGAGTTATCAAATCATTTACTTGAACATGGTTTCCAAAGGGGAGCTGTAGACAAGACCCTCCTTTACAAAAATTGCATCAAGCTCCAATAGCTTGGTATGATAAGTTATCAAATCATCTACTTGAACATGGTTTCCAAAGGGGAGCTGTAGACAAGACCCTCTTTTACAAAAAGAAAGGAAGAGATTTTCTTTTGTTGCAAGTTTATGTAGATGATATCATTTTTGGGTCAACCAATGAACAGATGTGCATGGAGTTTGAAGAGGTAATGAAATCCAATTACAGTATGAGCTCAATGGGAGAAATGAACTTCTTTCTTGGATTGCAAGTTCAACAGAAGACTAATGGGATTTTCATATACCAGTGTATGTATGTGCAGGACATATTAGACAAATTCAAGTGCAATGATCTTAAAACTACTTCAACTCCAATGGATACAAAAGAAAAGATGATTGCAGATGAAAAAGGAGAGTTAGTGGATGAACATGAATATGGAGCAAAAATTGGATCTCTGATGTATCTGACTGCTTCAAGGCCAGATATCATGTTTGTTGTGTGTGTCTGTGCAAGATTGCAATCAAGTCCTAAAGTTTCTCAAATGAATGCAGTAAAAAGGATCTTTAGATATTTGAAGGGAAGACCTGACCTGGGAATTTGGTACCCAAAGAACCAGTCCTTTGATATAACTGCCTACACAAATAGTGACTATGATGGATGCAATATGAGTAGGAAGTCCACATGTGGAGGTTATCAATTTTTAGGTGACAAACTGGTGTCATGGCAATGCAAGAAACAGACAACAATGTCAATCTCAACTGCAGAAGCTGAGTATATTGTTGCATCTGCCTGCTGTGCACAAGTCATCTAGATTCAGAATCAGATGCTGGATTATGGTCTAAATTTCTTAAATACCCCTATTTACATTGATAACACTGCTGCAAATTTTATTGTTAAGAATTATGTACAACATTCCAAGACTAAGCACATTGAAATCAGACATCATTTTATAAGGAAGTGTAGTGAAAAAGGTTTAATTAAGGTGAAAAGAGTTGATACAAGTGATAATTCGGCTGACCTATTCACAAACCACTTGATAGAACCAGGTTCAGCTTTCTTCTGAAAGCCCTGGGAATGATCAACTCAAATGAAGTCTGATTCATGAAGTGTGCTTGTTGTGCAAACTGACTATCTTTTCAAAGTCTTAATAAATGTTGTGTGCCTCTATGTGCTAATTGACCATTTTGATAGAGGATCTAAGTGATGGTTGTGTGTGCTTGAATATGATACTTTTTGATGTTGACTGATATGTGCTTAATTGATTATATGTGCAAATTGTTATCTTTGATGCTTATATTTGTTATTCAGTTGACTTGTAGAATGTCTTGATAAGTGTTTTTGATTGATATACTTAATTATATTCTTATTTGATGTCTTAATTGAATATTTGAATATGTGTGTAACCTGATCTGATGATGCTATTAGGATATATTAGACTATGCATTTCTGTAAGATCTGCTTGTTTTGATAATATCATTTATGATTAATATTTTAATATGTTACTTGTCTTTGTGTCAAAATGTGTTTTTGTGTCAAAATGATATGCTCAAATGAAATCTGTTAAGAAAACTTTTGATCAAAACAATTTTTGATAAAATAGAGCAAGTTGTTTATTGTGCTGAGATATGATAATACTATTCAGTTCAAAGCTTTATAGAAGCTTAAAAGAAAATTTTCAACAAAAAGACTCAAAAGAGTTACTTTTGCTTAAAATTATGTCGTTTGCTCAAGTCTGAAGGACATATATTTATGTGTTTGGTCTTGTCATTATCTATTTATAGATTCAAATGATAGCCATTAACCTAAAGACTGAAAGCATTTGGGGCAATTGTAATCTCTTCTTTCACTTAAAATTATGATAATGTGTAACGATTCCGACGAAACCAGGTATACCTTAACCGGTAGACAATAGTTACGTTATATTTAATGTCGGGTACATGAATTACCATAGTAATTATACGAGGATACATCGTTCACTGTATTGATTGTACATGAATATATAATTCATCGTATTGAATATGCGATTAATCGATCGATAGTTATTGAAACCCGAACGAATCGAGGGTTCAATTATAGACGATATCTATAATATTTAGTGATTTTACGAAGCATTAATGCTTCGGGATAAGTAAAGTACGGCACATAAAAAGAATTTTCGATTTAATGGTACGTCGGTACGTTAAACGAAACCTTTAATACCAAACCAAGAAAGAGACGATCGATCAAGCCGAAAAAGATGCGCAATAATTAATAATATGATGTTTTAAGTTAATAAATGTCATGGTTTAAGTTTTTAAAGTTTTTAAATCGGTTTTATATAAATTTCATTTTTTAAGCCAAAAACGACCGTTTTAGCCTCGTTTTAAGCCGAATTAAACATTTAACCGAAAAATGAAATGAACCAGATTATCCAAAACATTATCCGGATTTCGAGAATCCAAATATGTGGCTAAAAATGGAGAAGTGGGTCCCACCCCACCTCTCCTTTAATTCCGATCGGACTCAAGGGTCCCCTTTCCCTTATTATTTTATTTTTTCTCATCAAACCTCTCAACATTCATCAACTCCTTCCATTTTATGATCCAAAACCCGGGTTTATAGCAAGAAGACCGAGGTAAAAAGTCGAGTTATTTACGTGTTCATCTTCGTTTCTTGAGTTTATTTGCAAGAAAATGAGGTTTTAAAGATGAAAACCGATTCTTGCATGATCAAGTGATGTATACGGGTTATACAAGGGATCTTGGTCCAAGAAAGGAGTTAAACGAACCAAAAACGAATTTTTACGTTGTAAACTTTAGTTTTGAAACAATAACCGAAACTATAGTGTAAGAGGCTTGATCGTGAGTGTAACTTGCTTGGTATTGTGGTATGTTGGTTGTAGGTTCTGTATTTAGTGGTAGATAAGGCGGAAAGACGAGTGTGTAGCTTGTAGTGGCGGAAAACAAAAGGTATATTCGGTTTATGTTCGGTTATGGATTTTTGGACAGATTGTGGATGGTTTAGAGTTAGGTCATGAAATTTTACAGAGGTGTTACATATATGAAAATATGAGTTCTGTGAAATTTTGGTAATTTTTGAACAAAGGATGAATATTTGGTGAATTTAATGCTCGGTTTTGGCCAAAAATGGTGAAAAATAGTTAAATATCATGAAAAATTCTGGAAAATTCCAGATAAGCTTTTAATAATATGTAAAAGTCACACACAAAATTTTAGGTCATTTGGAGAAGTCTAAGTAGGCTTTTCGGTTAAACGAGTTTTTCTAGCTCGGTTTTAGTGAAAATGGCATGTAAAAGAAGATTTTGGTTCTGTAAAAATTACAGGGGACTATGTTGATGGCAGGGGACATCCAGGAAAAAATTTGGGATTTTTCTAAGGTCGTTTGGTATTTACGACATATTTAGTGTTTAAATGGTGTTTAAAAATAGATAAATAAATTTTAAGTATAAAAATTAATTCTGGAAATATTTTTATAAAATTCCCCACTGTCAAAAAGTGATTTGTGCAAAATTTCAAGATCCGAGGTTAAACGGATAATTATTTGTGCAAAAACAAACTTTTAAGGTTTAAAACGCGTAAACCGGTAAAGTTCGCCTAAACGAGCTGACCGGTGTATAAAAACCCTAAAAATGAACTATTTTCATATAATTGAGTTAAACAAGTAAAAATAAATCATCAGAAAATAATTCGGATGATTTGGGTAATTTTAAGCGATTTAACAGTTTCCGGTGCACTAAAGATGGAAACGGGTCCCGCGGCCAATCGGGGCGTCTAAACCGAGCTCTAATTTCACATCTTTAATTAAATTATCAGTCAACCACTATTTTCGGGTCGTGTGTGACCAAACTCATTTTTGAAACGTAAAAACGGATAGCCGTTCTAGGCACGCTAAACGGGGAAACGAACTAATATTAATTTTGACTAATGAACTCTAAACGAAATCACAATCTGAGTCCGGAGAAGTGTTCTGGGTTAACATTGCCCCCGGAACGGGTACAATTCTGGGCTAACATTGCCCCCGGAATGGGTAAAGTACTGGGTTTATAGTGTCCTCAGATGTACCGGTTAACACGGTTAAAGATTATATCAACAATAATTGTATAATAACGATCGTAGGGATCATATTACAGATTGGACGTGTTAACTGATAATGATTGTTGTTACCTGATTGCATGTGCTAAAGTGAGTTTCACGAGCCCCTTTTTCTGAATTGTTTTCAAATATTTTCCCGGGGCGGAAGCATGTTACTACTGAAATGTTTAAGTACATACTGAACGCATGGATTTGCGTGTATTTAAATATATTTTATTGTACGGGAATCGTACAGAAATGTACTAAGATGGTAATTGTCTGAGTTGCTAACATTCTAAGGCCTCGGAACACGAGTGATTAACTGAAAGCCAGTAGAGTGTGGATAGTACTATTGGTCTGACAAACCCAACTGGTCCGGCATGGATTTGCTGATGTTTCCCAGCCAGTTGCACATGTCTATTTTGTTGTTATATATATTTTTCTATGTAATGTTAGACATAGCGGTTTGGGGCAGGTCCGTGGGCGGAGTATGCCACGGGGGTTGTGTGTGGATAGTCAGAAGTTTCACTTGTGGGCTCAGCATAATTACATCGATAATATTATATTATGATATGGATTTATCATGGTTTACTCAAATTGTGAAACTCACCAATTATTCGTAGTTGACCCGTTTTCTCACATGCTTTTCAGGTACAATTAAGATGAAGTGATTTATTACGTGCTAAGTGCTTGATGTGTGTAAGATTTGCGTGCTGGATGTTAGGATACATTATAATAAATAGAATTATGTATCGTATTGTATGATGTGTGTATCACCTAGACGGTAATGAAATACGAGATAATGTAATTTGAAGTATATTAATGTATTCAGTTTTCTTTATAGACAATGTGGTTGATATCAGAGGTGTCTGTGGCGCCCCGGTTACGTTTCCGCTGCGGTTACGGGGTGTTATAGAACTTGGTACCAGAGCCATTGGTTATAAAGAATTAGGATGTCTTTAAAAGATACCTAAAATATAACCAGTAGCTCAAGTATTATAGGATCTGAATATCAACTAATAATATATGGTGACGAGTATCGGGATGAACTTGGTCGGACAAGTGAGTTATTATGGTCCGGAACATAATAACAGACTTGTCTGCACGAGGGAATTCAGTGGAAGTCACTGGGTACATTAATAGGTAAAAATGGCAACATATGTGTAAAGTATATAATATTATTTATACGTGCTAATGTGTATATATATATATATATATGTACATATCTTGTGGGTACATGTACTGAGAAATAGGACCCGGATAAGGAACCAGGGGATGAAATAATAAAAAGTACCGAGGATGCTGAAATTTCTAGAGCATCGGTTGATGATAAGTCTGACTTATCGGGCTATAGTTATGATAGTACCAAGTTAGATCTCCCGTTTGACATGAACCAGAAATATCGAGTAACCGTCACTCCCAACCGAAATTAATAAATCCCTTACCCTACCAATACCGGTACCGTATATCTTGATAACCCCCTATGTTCACCCGAACCGCCGACCCTCACATATGGACGGATCTGTACCTGAACCCATTCCTATTCCATTAAGGTAAAAAAATAAATAAATAAATAAATAAATAAAATAAAATAAAATAATAATAATAATAATAATAATAATAAATTTGATAATAAATGAGCAGATAAAAATAATATATAGAAATATATATGTGTATTTCACACTCTCAAACATATGAGACATACCACCTCCAGATCGAGAATTACCGATTTTAGCGAACCTAGAACGCCGGAGTACAATGACTGAGCAAGTGATAGAGTTTCCCATAATAGTAATTGATAATATTTGAGGGCAACATGGGTTGCGCGATTACCTCGAACCTTGCAACTCCCTATGTTATCCTTACATCCGTTAGATGCCTATACCCATGTATACTCGAATAGAATGATTACCCATACACAAAGAGGTGTTGGAATCATTATAGCATAGTTGGTTGTTCGTTCGTAGGTGGTATACCGTGTATGCCGGGTATACAAATAGACACGGATATTATAACTCCGTGGTACGTAATCGTTTGGTGCTCACGATGAGCATGTATCGGTTATGCTGACATGCAGAAGGATATTGAAATCAAGCATATTAAACATTAATCTTTGTTGAGAAAGATCTATATTTTAGTTGGTGACAAGGGTTATGGAACATATTTAAACGTTAACCGACGTCTAGTTAAGTCCATATGTTATTATATTTGTGGGACATATATACTAGATACTGGTATGTGTAATATGTATGATAATATTTGGTGTGTATGTGTACCTGCTGTTATGATTGAGCTGGTAACGAGTTATACGGTGAGATTAGTATTGATTACTGCGTACGGGATGGGTACGGCAGAATGACATAAAAAGAATAACTCCAATGATGGAGATTGATATGAGTCAGTTGATTGCTCAAAGATAGCAGATGATAATACCGAATGACGTATCACAGATCACTGCTAGTGTTGATGCAAATGTGATCGCAGAATTATGGATCGAGCAATCACATGAATAGAAATATTTCAATTCTTAGTGGTATTACTAAGAGTGATAATGTCCCGCCGAATACTATTATGACTACAAGTATTAATTATAAACTAAACATGAATAGTAGTCGTAATGAATTAGATCCGGTATGAAGGATATGTTTGTTGGTTGTGTTAAGGAAATTATTAATAGTTTACTGATGGTAAAGGGAGGAATAGATTAGCGAGTGGATAGAAAAGATCGAAATGGTTAAGGATATTGGTAAGAGTCTGGAACATTGTGTAGTGAAATATGCTACAGATATGTTGGTAGATTATGTTGTATCGTGATGGAACACGATGGTACAAAATTATAGTTAGAAAATTATTACTCAGACGATATGGTTAGAATTTAAAATTCTTGTGCTAGAGCACTTTTATTCAAGTAATTAAGTTCAGAGATTGGAAACTGAGCTATGGAAGATAGAAATGTTGTGTGCAGATCACTTAGAACACGCTAATCGTTTGAAGGAATTGTTATGCTGGTAACATGGCTAATTACTCCTGAAACTAAGCAAAGTGAGCGTTATATTGGGGACTAACTCCATCGATAAGGAGTATAGTCAATCCTGTAAAATATACAACCTTTGGAAGGGTTGTGTCATAAGCCAGCATTGATATATTTGACTCTATGGAAAGCGGACTGGAAGGACGTTAGATGAGACGTCGAGTGTTAAAGAAGAGAAATGATAAAGGTATAGTGCAAGATAGGTTTTCGAATAAGTAGGTATGTCCTACAACCCAGAATTATACTAAGACTAGTTCTGGTGTGAAAACATGAACCGCATGAAGGGTCCTTCCCTAAATGTGGAAAATATGGTTATCGGCAGGAAGGAGAATGTCGAGGGTTAGTAGGCCACAGGTGTGGTACAGATGGATGTAATGCCCCAATTGTAGAACCAATTGAAGCCATGTGAACCGGCAACCCCAACCCATTCGTGTACAACCACTCCGAACCCAACAGCTTCAATAACAATCCATCCAAAGAAACCAAATTATGCTAAACAGTTGTACTTGCTATGAATGTGGCAGTACAGAACGTTTCAAGAGAAATTGCCCGAAGTTGAACCAAGGTGTCGTGGGAAGACGAACCTCATGACAAGCATCAACCTCTGATCAAGCAAGGAGCCGTGCCTTTGTGAGTAATTCGAATAAAGCACGTCATGATCCAAAGGTGCTATTAAATATGTTGTAGTTTTAAATCAATAGGCTTCAGTGATATTTTTACGGTCGTCGATAGAAGTTAGTTCTTATTGACCTCCTATCATTTGGAAAGATACCGATTAGTGAAACTATAGAACCCTATACTGTAGAATCGCTAACGGTAAATCCCTAATGGTTAACTAAATTGTTCGGAATTGTCCTATTATTCTGAACGATTAACCTTTCCATATTGACCTACGACCAGTAAAGTTAAGAAGCTTTGACGTAATAGTTAACATGGGTTGGCTAACTCAACTTGAAGCTGAAATCAAATATGAAAAGAAGATGATTAGAAGCTCTCTTTCGGACGATGAAGCGATTAGATACAGAGAAAAGTATTTAAAAGAAAACATATATAAGATGTTTCGGTGATACGTAAATATCCAGAAGTTTTTCCGGAAGAACTTCCTGGATTACCGCCAACCCGACAGGTCGAATTCAGAATCGATTTAATACCTCAAGCTGGCCCTGTTGCTAAAGCATCTTACCGACTTGCACCAACTGAAATGCAAGAATTATTGGATAAGGTTTTATACGATCTGGTTAGTCACCATGGGGTGCACCAGTGTTATTTGGGAAATGAAGGACGGAAGTGTTAGGATATGTATTGATTAGGGAGAATTGAATAAAGTGACGATCAAGAATAGGTATTCACTTCTTCGAAGTAAATGATCTGTTTAACCAACTGCAAGGGGCGATTTATTTTTAGAAAATTGATCTTAGATATAGTTATCATCAAATGAAAAATCCATGAGGAGGATGTTGCAACAACAACATTTTGGACTCGCTACGGCCATTACGAGTTCTTAGTTATGCCTTTCAGGCTAACAAATGCGCCGGCAGTGTTCATGGACCTCATGAATCGAGTCTGTAAACCGTATCTCGACAAATTCGTCATCGTGTTTATTGACGATATTTTGATTTACTCGAAAAGTAAAGAAGAGCACGAGCAACACTTAAGAATAATTCTAGAGCTTCTGAATCAGGAGAAGTGGTATGCAAAATTCTCCAAGTGTGACTTCTGGTTACAAGAAGTGCAATTCCTCGGTCACGTTGTAAACCATCAAGGAATACACATCGATCCGAGTAAGGTTGAAACAATTAAGAATTGGCAAGCGCCTAAATCGCCAAAGGAAATCCGCCAATTCTTAGGCTTAGCTGGATATTATCGTCGATTTATAGAGAACTTTTCCAGCATCGCTCAACATTTAACTCTCCTGACTCAAAAGGATCGAAAGTATGAATGGGGAGAAGAGCAGGAAACGAAGTTTCAAACGTTAAAGCAAAAATTGTGCCAAGCGCCGATTTTAAGTCTCCCTGATGGAGACAATGGTTTTGTCGCGTATTGTGACGCATCGTGTAGAGGGTTAGGATGCGTGTTGATGCAAAATAATAAGGTTATAACCTACGCTTCCCGACAGTTAAAAGAATACGAGAAAAATTACGCTACTCACGACTTAGAACTGGGAGTGGTTATCTTCGCACTTAAAATCTGGAGACATTATCTCTGCGGTACGAAGTGCACCATCTTCGCCGATCATAAAAGTTTGCAGCACATATTCGATCAGAAGGAACTGAATATGAGGCAACGAAGGTGGGTCGGGTTGTTAAGCGATTATGACTATGACATCCGTTATCACCCCGGCAAGGCTAACGTCGTAGCCGATGCCTTGAGTAGGAAAGATCGGGTTAAACCATTGCAAGTGCGAGCGCTGGGGATGATAGTCCAGTCGAACCTTTCGGACCTGATACGAGTCGCTCAACGTGAGGCGTTGAAAGAGGAACAATTGGAAAAGGAGGAACTTTACGGCAATGAGGAGAATTTCGAACAGCGCGTGGACGAAATTTTCTATTTCAAAAATCGGGTTTGGATCCCAACCCTCCATGACCTTCGTGATTTAATGTAGGTTCCCCGGACGGATCACACGAGATATCCCGATATACACAGGTGCGGAATCCCTGTGTAGATAGTTACGGACGTAGAATATAAGCTTACGAACACACGAACACGATATGAACCAAACACACGTTATATTGATAACTCAAACAGTGTAACTTACAAACTCTCGACCTCACGTCAATAGACTTACACGTAACTAAACTCGATCCACTCAAACGCTAACGCTTAAACGGTTAAACAGTAACCTATATAAATACACGACAACTTCGCCTCAGGCGAAGTTGTCCATAACTTCGCTCGTTCAACAAGTTCGCCTAGGCGAACTTGTCAACAACTTCGCTTGGTTAACAAGTTTGCCTAAGCGAACTTGTCAACAACTTCGCTGTTACAAACAAATACATAAACAATATTACAGACTCGATTACAGACATTAGACATATGAACTACTGACATCTATGCACCAACAGACTCCCCCTTGGCAGTAGCTTCATATCTTGATCTTTCAGCTCTTGTCTCGTAATCATGTATCTTCAAGCGTGCACTCCTTCTCTAACACACACCGTGACTACTCGCTGATATTTCCTTGCTTCATCCTTCCAAGCAGGAATATAGAATATCTTCTTTTCATTCAACACTTGCAAATCAGCTTTCGATAAGTTAACAAGATGCATCGGGTCATACACCCTCAGCACTTCTTGTTCATCTTCGTCTTCCATCACGGCTTCAGTAGTCTGGCAATCAACGTACCACCATTTTAGATTATTCAACACATCTTGAGGCATATTCTTCATTGGAATCTCCTTGATGCATCGGATCGGTTTGTACTTCATCACCATCCATGGCTTGCCATCTGCTCTCAATCCCCTCTCTGTATCCTCCACGAGCTTTCCCTTCTGTGGCTTTAATAGTTCAAACTTCTTTTCTTTTATGCCTTCTTTCCACACAATCTTCTCAATCATTCTTGCCATATTGTTGTCACTTCTATTTATCAGGCCCAACCTGGCCAAATCTTTCACCTCACATTCCGGCAACGTATTGAGAGATCTCAACATTCTCTTGAAGTATTGAATACCATCATAACCCTTCACCACAAACAACTTCATCTGTTCATCATAAATCCAACAGATGATTCCCTTCTTCGACTCAGCATAGCCTTTGATGTTATAGCTCTTCTTGAACATGGCTGGAACAGCAGGCTTCTTGGTCTTAATAAACCAATGAGCACAGCCTTCCTTCCACCTAGGCTGCTCCTCCCACTCAGTCTCATCCATCTCAGCACCCATGTCGGCTTTCTCTACATCAGGGATCTCGTGTTCAACTTCTTCTTCTACTATCTCCCCCTCTTCTATTCCATCTTCAATCACAATCTGCTAACCGATCTTTTCAATCACATCACTCGGCAGCACATCTTCATCAAACAGCACATCGTCGCTGAACATATCATCATCAAGCTCCTTCAGCGCATCAATCACATCATCCTCAACTAACACCACATCATCACCAGAACCACCAGCCACGTCAGTAGACTCCCCCTCAGCTGTGGAAGTACCAAGAGCTTGAGAAGTTCTTGGCAGCTCACCACCTGCATCTTTCGATGCATTGGGATCATCGTCACGGTCGTTTCTCTTCTTCGTTCTGAGCTCGTCGCCCTTACAGCTCATCTCCCCCTGAGATGCCAAGAACTCCTTCAAGGCATCTATAACTTTCCCATGCTCAACCAGGAGGGATGCCTGTAGTTGATTTGCTTCCACTAGGCTTTGAATAGTCTTCGACTGCTCTGCCACGATCCGCTCTAGTGAAGCTATTCTCTCTAAATCTGAAGTAGGCGAAGGCGAGACACCAGAAGCAGGCGTAACCGCAGGTGGTACCATACCTGATAACCCTGCAGCAGTGACGACCGTTGACTCTACAAATCGTGCAACTACCACCGACTGAGTAAGCGTTGGAGGTGGTAGTGACACGATCTCCGGAGTCGACGTCTGGAGAGCAATGGTGGATGGAGTGCCAGCCGTTGATGTAGCCACCACGGGAACATCCGCAGCGCTTGTACTTGTCACCTGTACAGAAGAAGGAACAATGGACATACCAGACAGTGCGGCCGGAGCAAATCGTACAGTCCTTGAAGTCTCTCCAGCTCCCATGCCAGCACCTGTCCTCTCCCGTCTTGATCTTCTTATCAGCTTATGTATGTCTTCTTCCTCTTCCGACTCGTCATCATCCTCTGTTCTCTTCCTCTTCCCTATCGTTCTCTCTCGAGACACCATCAACCGTCTCCCCTCATTCATAATCTCATCCAAATCGGAGTCAGCCATCGTCGTAGCTGCTCTAGTCATACTCACACCCGAACCCTGTGCAGCCGAGACCTGCACCTCTTCAACTTGATCCATGTCAAAATAGCCTTGACCTCCAAAAACAGCGTCAAGATCTATATCCTCAGCTGCAGACACAACAGGCACAGCAGGAGCAGGAACAGCTTGAGTTGCTCTTGCCTGTTGCGGTTGAGGATCTCTGAACTCGTCCCCACCAGCAGAAACATACTCTGGGTTAATTAAAAACCCAAATAGTGGAGTATGCCTGGGACGACGTTCAGGGTTGCTCCTCGCACTCGACGTGCGGCATTGAGCAAAGATACGTTTGCTCACTGATTCGACGTATCTGATCGGGCTTCTTTGAGGTAGACTCGGAGCCACATGGTTCAATATCATTTGAATAAAACGTGGGTTCAATATCATTTGAACTTAAGCTCCAGGCGAAGTTACGGATAACTTCGCCTAAACCCTAACTTCGCCTGAATCTGAATCGGCGACAGTTAGCAATTATGGAACAACGTGCAGTTGATGATTCGGCTAGTTTAGACGATTAAGAACTCTTAAACACAAGTTTTAAGGACATGTTGACGATCAGTATAGTGTTCAACACGTAAAAACACAGTTATGAAAATCGGTTTCAAAACCGATGGTTCGAGGTTAATAACCCGGTTGTCAAAACAACCTTAGATTAATCAAGGAACATATGACATGTGATAAACGAACCCTAACAACCTTTAGATCGGTTTGAAATCGAAGAACAAGATAACACGAAGGTTTAGTATAAGTTCGCTGTGGATAATATAAGATCGCCGGAAAAGATGAATAAGTTCGCCGGATTTGAAAAACTGATGAACAGTTTGACGTTAAGTATCCCTTATATAGGGGATCTGTTGTACAGGCGAAGTTACAGATAACTTCGCCTAGGCGAAGTTATTCACAACTTCGCCTGTTCAACAACATCGCCTATATATTTACAAAATTTAACCTTACAGTTTGAACATTTTTCAATTAAGTTATAAAACTTTCCTTGAAGAGATAAATGACATGATCAATTCTAAGTAACCAGTTAAAAAATCATAAAACTATCTAAGTACAAAAACTTAAAAATTTAAAGTATAAGGGATCAAATTTCAGTCTCGATAGGGACTGCTACGTTTTAGAAAAGATCCGAACAGGAATCATACTAACTACGTGACTGTCACATAGATCCGTGTTTAGGTGTATTATGACATATAGAGACAGGTTGTAAGCAGGTATAACTTAAAGTGGTTTTCATCGTTTCTGTGATACGAGTTAGATTCAATTATGCCTCAAAATTTAAGTGGGCAACAACTCAGAAATATTGATGCCTCCTATCTATCCTCAAAGCATATTTGGCTTTCCCCAAGTCACCCCGAATTGACTTCGACCCATAGTGTCTGATTAAACATGTAAGTACTCTTCTTCTGGTTCCCGTTCTTCTTCTTACTCTAAGATTGAGAAGTCTTGATATTTCGTCATCTCTAAAATGTTTCAATAACTCCAAAAATTATTATCATTTTTTTTTTATTTTTTTTTATTTTAAACAAACATAGACTTCAAAGTAGAAATTTAACTGCAAGTCCCGAATCTGGATCACTGCAGTATCTTGAAACGCTATCTTCACGGGAATCAGAACACACATGGGCTCGTGTATGACTGGGTAATCGCTTTTCTGCCTATCATTCGGAAAGTTATATATGAAGACACGCAAAACTCTTAAGGAGTTTCCACGTAAAATCAAGTAAATTTAGTTTGTATCACATCTACTTTTACGCACCATAAAAAGTTACCATGACATACAATGACTGTCCTAAAGCCTTTTAAGCCTAATAACTTCACTAGTTAAGCACACAAAGTTAGTATATCTATCATTTTCCAAGGTTGGATCAATTTTCCGTTTAACATAGCTAACGAACTTCTTACGAAGTAACAGACTTGAAAATTAATTTCATTTCCCCTCAAAAAAAAATTTTAACATTTATCGCCCTGACCAAAACAAAGTCTTCAGGTAAACGGCTATCCCGAAGATCCAATGGATCAGCTGGACCGACCACATACTAGTATGTGTCCTTCTAACTAAGTATGATCGACTAATTTTAAGCGAACGAATGAAAAACTCATCATAAACCGCCCCGGTCACTATCAGTAATCTGGTTAATGGCTATCATCAAAATCTACAAGTAGAAAATGAGGACCAAAACATATCCGAAGACAAGTCCTTCAAACTAATGTGACCGACATATTTTTAAGCGATTAGTGACGTTTTTTTTTTTTTATTTTATTTTATTTTTTTAAATAACATAAGACAAGCATGGTTGCTCGGGATTGATCATCCCATTCAGTTCAATAAGGTTTTGAAATCTGGATTTGTCAAACGCTTTAGTGTATAAATCAGCGAAATTATCAAGCGTATCCACCTTTTCAAGAATAATCAGTTTCTTCTCAGCACAATCCCGTATGAAATGATGACGTATGTCAATGTGTTTAGTTTTACTATGTTTCACGGGATTGTTAGTTACTGAGATAGCAGCTGTGTTATCAATGCAAATAGGAGTAAGTAAGAAATTCAGACCATAGTCGCGCCGCTGTTGTTGTATCCAAAGAACCTGAGAGCAGCAGTTGGATGCAGCCATGTATTCTGCCTCACAGGTTGAGATTGCGACTGAAGTCTGCTTCTTGCATTGCCACGACACCAATCTGCCACCAAGAAACTGACAACCTCCAGTTGTTGACTTCCGACTCTGATTGCACCCTCCATAATCAGAGTCTGTGTGAGCGACCAGCTCCAAGTCTCCTCCTCTCGGGTACCACAACCCCAGCTTCGGCTTGCCCTTGAGATACCACAGTATCCTTTTTGCACCTTTCAAATGAGATTCTTTTGGATTTGCCTGAAAACGTGCACAAAGACAAACAGCAAACATTATATCAGGTCTAGATGCAGTTAAGTACATTAAAGAACCTATTATTGCCCGATATTGAGTTGGGTCCACATCTGCATCACCGTCTACTTCAGCACCCAATTTGTGATTGACGCAGATTGGAGTATCATATGGAGAACTGTCCTCCATCTTGAAGCGCTTGAGCATATCATGAACATACTTCGTTTGATGAATGAACATCCCGTCCTTCCTCTGATCAACCTGCAATCCTATAAAGAAAGTTAGTTCACCCATAGCACTCATTTCAAACCTTTTCTTCATGACGGCTTCAAACTCCGGACACATGGAGACTTTTGATGCAGCAAATATAATGTCATCCACGTTGACTTGTACCAGCAGGAAGTCGCTTCCATCTCTTTTGTAGAACAACGTGCTATCAATTTTCCCTCTTTCAAAACCATTCTCGAGCAAGTAATCCGATAAAGTTGCATACCAGGCACGAGGTGCCTGATGTAATCCATACAACGCCTTGCTCAACCTGTACACGTGATCTGGATAGTCTGGGTCAGGAAAACCCGGAGGTTGCTCAACATACACAACCTCATCAACTTTCCCATTTAAAAACGCACTCTTCACATCTAGCTGAAACACCTTCATCTTTTCATAAGCAGCAAATGCCAAAAACAATCTTATGGCTTCCAACCTGGCGACAGGAGCGAACACTTCGTTATAATCAATCCCCTCTTGTTGATTAAAACCTTTCACGACAAGCCTCGCCTTGTTTCTTATAATGATCCCCTTATCATCTCTCTTGCACTTGAACACCCATTTTGTGCCTATCGCATGCACATTCTTTGGTTTTTCAACCAAAGTCCAAACTTCTATCTTCTCGAATTGAGCCAACTCTTCTTGCATGGCCTCGACCCACGAGCTGTCCTTTAAAGCCATTTGATTATTCTTCGGTTCAATCTGGCTTATAAAGCAGGTATACAGGCATTCATCGATTATTCCTGTCTCCTTAATGCTTGTATAAACACAGGTATGTTCATTCAAGCTACTTCTCGTTTGTACACCTGAGGACACATCACCAATCACATTATCCAAAGGGTGATTTTTATGAATTCTCGTGGTCGGAACAGAACCGACATGCAAATTATCTTCCAAATTTGAAGAGATCTCATCAATGGTTATTTCATGCTGAGAGTGAAAAGGATTGATAAATTCTTCTTCAGTTGAGGCAGCAGGGGTACCAATAGTGTTTGATGAGGAAGGTTGACATTTTTCAATCAGCTGTCTTTGCAATAGATTTTCTTCCTCATCGAGTATCATCTTCGTCGCAGCTCTTTCTTCTTCTTCAGAAATCTCCAAATCCGGTACGTTAAACGACTTAAAAAGCTTAACATAGTCGAAAAGCTCAGCAGGTCTATTGCTTGGTTTTGGCGGTTGGTAACTTGTGATGTCAGTGTTACATACCACCTCCACCTTGCAGGTCGAAGTATTGAAGACACGTCTGTTGGGAGTCCCAACAACATAACCGACTAATATTCCCTCATCGGCTACTTCGCCAAATTTAGAGTTTGCCTTCAAGATCGAACAAGGGGACCCGAATGGTTCAAGACCACTCAAGTTGGGCTTCCTTCCATGCATAAGCTCGTAACATGTTTTACCAATTCTCTTAACGGTTAACACTCTATTCAGAACATAGCAGGCTGTAGCAACCGCTTCAGCCCAGAACATCACAGGAAGCTTCGAATCTGCCAGCATAGTCCTGGCTCCTTCAATTAAAGTTCGGTTCTTCCTTTCAGCCACTCCATTCTGTTGCGAAGTATACGGAGTGCTGTATTGATGTTCAATTCCTTTCTGAAGACAAAAGATCTCCATTTCAAAATTCTTGAACTCCGTCCCATTGTCACTTCTGATGAACTTAACTGTTTTACTCATGACGTTCTCAACTTTAGTAATCAAATTCTTCACCATTTGAGCCGTCTCATCTTTCGATTTCAGAAAATATACCCACGAATATCGCGAGTAGTCATCAGTGATCACCAAGCAGTAAGAAGTACCTCCTAGACTTTTTACATTCACTGGACCGAAGAGATCCATGTGAAGCAGTTCTAGAGTACTGGCAATAGAGTTGACCTTCTTGGTGAGATGAGATTTCTTGTGTTGCTTTCCCTTCTTGCATGCAATACATTTGTCTTCAAAGTTAAAACTTTTCAAGGGAACGCCCATCACAAGCCCATTTTTGACAATGTGGTTCATCTTTCGAAGATGAATGTGCCCCATTCTCCTGTGCCATAGTTCGGATTCTGATTCGCTTGCTTTTGTCATTAAACATGATTCTCCCGTGGCCATTTCAGTAGACCTCATATCCATCACATAAGTATTTGTATCACGTGGAGCTGTCATCACTATCCACTCGTCTGGTATCTGAAAACCAGGCTTCAACACGATCGCCTCATTCTTCGTGAAATGAACAGTATACTCCTTATCACAAATCTGCGACACACTCAGCAGATTGTGCTTCAGCTCTTCTACAAAATTCACATTCTCAAGTGTCATTTTCCAATTGGACACCGTTCCTTTTCCCGTAATTCTTCCTCCACTTTCACCAGCAAAACTAACTCTCGCTCCTTGAACAGGTTTTAAGTCGTGTAACAAATATTTGTTACCCGTCATGTGCCGGGAACAGCCGCTATCTACAATCCAAAGACTGTGGGCAGCCCTGTTCAACTGTTCCTGCACAATAAAGCAAAGGATTAGAATCGAGGGACCCAAAACCAATTGGTCTTGGATCTATACATCCCGTACTTCTGCTTTCCAAAGTTAGCATTTGGATAATTCCTGTCAGTCCTAGTAGGAAATCTCCTTGGAAATTGAGTGTGAGGCCTTCCAAACCTATGTGTATTGAAAGTATTATATCTTACGGTTTGGTGATTAGCATTGTAAAACTGAGGTTTGTTTCTTTGAAAACCTGAATTAGTTACATTTCGAAACTTTGAAGGGTTTTCATTTTTAGCAGTATTAAACTTACCATTAAGCTTATGCTCAGTTTTAATAGGCCTCACGCCTCTGAATTTCGGCGTCAGAGGACAATCTGCAACAAGATGCCCTAACTTATTACATCTAAAACAACACCTATACTCCATTTTCTTTTCAAAGGTTGTTTTGGATGTCGAGGCAGTGTTACCGGCCGTTCGTCTCACATAAGGTGGGACGTACGGGTTGAGTGGAGTATTCTTTTTAGAAGTTTTATCTTTTTCTCCACCAGTGGGTAACACTACCTTCTCTTTTGTCTTACCCGATTCGGACAACTTATCCGAATCCGATGAGACTGGACTCGTAACAGAAATATTTACACTTGAAACAGGCGAACTCGTTTCGCCACTACTAACACTTGGTTCGCTAGGGTTAAAAGTGTAATTGTGGTTATACGGTGGTGGAACCTCGTGATAACCAATTCCTCCTCTCTTGGTAGAGGTACCTTGATCACTAACAAGGTGATCAAGAATAGCTGAGGAATTTCTGAACTGTTCTAGTTTTCGGTTCAGTTTCACCACTTTCACCTGGTGGTCAGCAATCTGCTTTTCTCGTTCAGCAATCAGTTTAGTTTTTTCTTCTAAAACCTCATAACTTAGATCAATTACTTCAATTTTTTCAGCAAGTTTAGTTTTTAAGCTTTTAACATCTTTTTCACACGCTTTTATTTTAACTTTGTAACTGTTTTCTCTTGCTTTCGTAAAGTGATGATCTTCTTTAAGAGTTTTAAATTCAGCATCTAAACGAACATACTGATCAGTTATGGTAGCAAGTTGCTCAGACAAATTCTCACATTTAGTACAAAATGATTTAGAACTTACCTCGGAGCGTTGATCATTGTTATCTGCCATGAAAGCTTTTTCCTTACCAGTAGCTTTCTCTTCTCCGGTAGTCTTCTCACATTTTTCATTCTCAACCTTAGCCATATTTGCTTGTTCACTAGTTTCATTTAAATGCAGGTTCCAGTTGTATTCACCTGCTTCTCTAGACAGCATGGCATTGACTTCTTTAGTACTTCCAGTGTGCTGTGCAGACCGGCCCTGACCACGTTCAACTCGCTCGTTTCTGCAATCTTTGGCAAAGTGCCCGTTTTGTTGACAGTTATAGCACCTCATCTTAGACTTGTCGAACCCTGGCCTGCCACCAACAAACTTTCTCCCCGTCTTTCTCATGAACTTCTTCACTCTCCTCACTATCATGGCCATCTGCCATTGTAAATCCATCTCCTCCAGATCATCAGCATCGATCTGGTCATAGTCTTCATCTAGCATCGCTGGATCAACCACCTTTCCTTGAATGTAGTTTTCATAAGAAGCAATAAACGAAGCATAGAGGCCAAACTGCTCTTCAGCAGATTTGACGCTCATTGGCATCTTTGAGTAATTATTGCCTGAGGAACTTGAAGATCCACTACTCTTTCTTGCTGTCTGTTGAGTACCACTTGATCCACCCGCAACAAAGCAAACATCCCCATTTGAGTTTACTGACACATGCCCCTCCTGTGAAGAATTGGCACCCGACTCACCCTTCGAGTAGTAGGCGGCAGAATCAGTCTTAGAACTTGTATTGGAGTTTACTTTGGCACCGTACATGCCTGGATCTTGAACCTGATCCATAGATGTTTCTTTTCTTACCATATTAAGCTCAAAAGTTCTGAGCTTGTTGACAGCGGTTTCAAGATCATAAGTAGAGAAGTCCTTGTCTTCCCTCATCAGTACAGTATACATCTCCCATTTTGGTGGGAGTGCATCGAGAAGTTTCTCCACAATCTCTTCTTCTCGGTATGAAATGGAGTAGTTACTCAATTCAGTCATTAGATGATAATATCGAGTGATAATATCATCAAGAGATTCGTTCTTCAAGTACTTAAAAACTGAAAATTGAGTTTTGAGCAACTTTATCTTTGACGCTCGAATACCTACATTTCCTTCGAATCTGCTCTCAAGAGCTTCCCAAAGCTCTCTAGCTGATGTATACTTTCTGAAAGTATGGAGGATCTCCTGTGGAAGAGCCATTGTGATTGCAGCATGAGCCTTGCTTTCGGCTTCATACATCTTCTTCTCCTCTTCTTCCATTTTACTGTATTTCTTGATTTGGTCTCGACCCTCATACTCCATGATCGGTGGAATATATCCATCTTGGATGCATACCCACATTTTTGCATCCTGGTACTTAACGTATTGTATGAACCGATCTTTCCACGCGACAAAATCGGTTCCCTTCAGCAATCTTGGGGCCTTTGTGGCTGACCCCACTTCAACTTCCATCTTTACAAGCTCCGAAATGTTGATCGACGACATCCTTCTTGAAGACTAAGAAACCCGAAAAATTCTGAAAAGGGCGAAGTTAAAAAATTTCTTCGAAACAGTACTGTAGGCGAAGTTAAGGATAACTTCGCTTTAGTAATAACTTCGCTGGATTCTTCTTAAATTCGCGTGACTGAGCGAAGTTGAGAATAACTTCGCTTAGGGTAAGCGAACTTAGAAAGTAAGCGAACTTGAAGAGAACTTCGCTGAACTAGGCGAACTTGATGAGAACTTCGCTGAGTTAAGCAAAGTTGAGGAGGTAGGCGAAGTTGTGAATAACTTCGCTTCTCCTTATATCTTCGCTGAAACCCTACGTATCCTGACGGCAACTTCGCCTGATGAACAGCAACTTCGCCTGACGAACTTGAACTTTCTGCAGATCTGAAAAACGGATTTTTACGACGATTTTGAAGGTTTAATGGCTTGAACACACTGGTAGGAGGCTAGAATGAGCAACAACACCAAAAATTCTTCCCGGTAATTCCCGAAATGGAACGAATTCTACACCCGCGTGAATATCCCGAACCACACAATCGAGCAAAAGCTCTGATACCAATTGTAGGTTCCCCGGACGGATCACACGAGATATCCCGATATACACAGGTGCGGAATCCCTGTGTAGATCGTTACGGACGTAGAATATAAGCTTACGAACACACGAACACGATATGAACCAAACACACGTTATATTGATAACTCAAACAGTGTAACTTACAAACTCTCGACCTCACGTCAATAGACTTACACGTAACTAAACTCGATCCACTCAAACGCTAACGCTTAAACGGTTAAACAGTAACCTATATAAATACACGACAACTTCGCCTCAGACGAAGTTGTCCATAACTTCGCTCGTTCAACAAGTTCGCCAAGGCGAACTTGTCAACAACTTCGCTTGGTTAACAAGTTCGCCTAAGCGAACTTGTCAACAACTTCGCTGTTACAAACAAATACATAAACAATATTACAGACTCGATTACAGACATTAGACATATGAACTACTGACATCTATGCACCAACATTTAATCATGGACGAAGCGCATAGATCAAAATATTCCATACATCCGGGATCGAAAAAGATGTACAAGGATGTGAAGGAGATCTACTGGTGGCCAGGTATGAAAAAGGTTATAGCAACGTATGTCGGTAAGTGTACGACTTGTGCGAGAATTGTGATATTACAACAACCGGAAGTTCCCGAATGGAAGTGGGAGTAAATCACGATGGAATTTGTGACACATCTCCCTAATACGTCCCGAGGACATGATGCAATTTGGGTAATCGCGGATCGATTAACCAATCCTCGCATTTCATCCCAATCCATGACGATTACCACAATGAATTCTCGCCCAAGTTCATGACGGTGAAATGGTATCTCGTCGTGGAGTACCATTTTCAATTATCTCAGAACGAAATAGTCATCCTACTTCCATTATTGGAAGGCGGGGAAGGAAGCATCGAGAGCTTGAAGCTTTCTATGGGTGAAGTAATTATCACCAATTTGTTAAATTGAAAATGGGCGTCAATCAAGCCACAAGATTTGAATTGATTCGAGAAACAACCAATCGGATTTATAATATTTAAGATAAGTTGAAAGCAGCGCGAGATTGGCAAAGGATTTATGCCAACATTCAAAGGAAACCATTGTCACCGGAAAGAGGTGACAAGGCATTTTTAAGGCATCACCTTAGAGAGGTGATATGAGGTTTGGCAAAACCGAATATAGCTCCTTAATATATTGGACCTCATGAGACTATCTCCATGATTGGTCATTTAGTTTATCGATTAAAGTACACCAGGGGCTAAGTACTATACATGATGTTTTGCCATGTATACAGATTGAAAAGTACCCAGGCAATGAGGCAACGAAAGTACCAGTAATGGAGGTACTCATAGAAGACATGCCTGATATCATAAATAATTCCGTAGAGATAGTAGACGGGAAAACTAAACAGTTTGGACACACCAAGCTTTATTGATTAAGACTGAGTGGAATTAACAGCGAGGACCAGATTATACATGGTAACGCGAGGGTGAATTCTGAAGGAAAAACCCCCACCTTTCTCTCGGAAGGGGATAGCGGGCGTGTAAAATTTCGAGGACGAAATTTCTTAACGGGGGGAGAATGTAACAATTCCGACGAAACCAGGTATACCTTAACCGGTAGACAATAGTTACGTTATATTTAATGTCGGGTACATGAATTACCATAGTAATTATACGAGGATACATGGTTCACTGTATTGATTGTACGTGAATATATAATTCATCGTATTGAATATGCGATTAATCGATCGATGGTTATTGAAACCCGAACGAATCGAGGGTTTAATTATAGACGATATCTATAATATTTAGTGATTTTACGAAGCATTAATGCTTCGGGATAAGTAAAGTACGGCACAGAAAAAGAATTTTCGATTTAATGGTACGTCGGTACGTTAAACGAAACCTTTAATACCAAACCAAGCAAGAGACGATCGATCAAGCCGAAAAAGATGCGCAATAATTAATAATATGATGTTTTAAGTTAATAAATGTCATGGTTTAAGTTTTTAATGTTTTTAAATCGGTTTTATATAAATTTCATTTTTTAAGCCGAAAACGACCGTTTTAGCCTCGTTTTAAGCCGAATTAAACATTTAACCGAAAAATGAAATGAACCAGATTATCCAAAACATTATCCGGATTTCGAGAATCCAAATATGTGGCTAAAAATGGAGAGGTGGGTCCCACCCCACCTCTCCTTTAATTCCGATCGGACTCAAGGGTCCCCTTTCCCTTATTATTTTCTTTTTTCTCATCAAATCTCTCAACATTCATCAACTCCTTCCATTTTATGATCCAAAACCCGAGTTTATAGCAAGAAGATCGAGGTAAAAAGTCGAGTTATTTACGTGTTCATCTTCGTTTCTTGAGTTTATTTGCAAGAAAATGAGGTTTCAAAGATGAAAACCGATTCTTGCTTGATCAAGTGATGTATACGGGTTATACAAGGGATCTTGGTCCAAGAAAGGAGTTAAACGAACTAAAAACGAATTTTTACGGTTTAAACTTTAGTTTTGAAACAATAACCGAAACTATAGTGTAAGAGGCTTGATCGTGAGTATAACTTGCTTGGTATTGTGGTATGTTGGTTGTAGGTTCTGTATTTAGTGGTATATAAGGCGGAAAGACGAGTGTGTAGCTTGTAGTGGCGGAAAACAAAAGGTATATTCGGTTTATGTTTGGTTATGGATTTTTGGACAGATTGTGGATGGTTTAGAGTTAGATCATTAAATTTTACAGAGGTGTTAGATATATGAAAATATGAGTTCTGTGAAATTTTGGTATTCTTTGGACAAAGGATGAATATTTGGTGAATTTAATGCTCGGTTTTGGCCAAAAATGGTGAAAAATAGTTAAATATCATGAAAAATTTTGGAAAATTCCAGATAAGCTTTTCATAACATGTAAAAGTCACACACAAAATTTTAGGTCAGTTGGAGAAGTCTAAGTAGGCTTTTCGGTTAAACGAGTTCTAGGGTTTTCTAGCTCGGTTTTAGTGAAAATGGCATGTAAAAGAAGATTTTAGTTCTGTAAAAATTACAGGGGATTATGTGGATGGCAGGGGACATCCAGGACAAAATTTGGGATTTTTCTAAGGTCGTTTGGTATTTACGACATATTTAGTGTTTAAATGGTGTTTAAAAATAGATAAATAAATTTTAAATATAAAAATTAATTCTGGAAATATTTTTATAAAATTCCCCACTGTCAAAAAGTGATTTGTGCAAAATTTCAAGATCCGAGGTTAAACGGATAATTATTTGTGCAAAAACAAACTTTTAAGGTTTAAAACGCGTAAACCGGTAAAGTTCGCCTAAACGAGCTGACCGGTGTATAAAAACCCTAAAAATGAACTATTTTCATATAACTGAGTTAAACAAGTAAAAATAAATCATCCGAAAATAATTCGGATGATTTGGGTAATTTTAAACGATTTAACAGTTTCCGGTGCACTAAAGACGGAAACGGGTCCCGTGGCCAATCGGGGCGTCTAAACCGAGCTCTAATTTCACATCTTTAATTAAATTATCAGTCAACCACTATTTTCGGGTCGTGTGTGACCAAACTCATTTTTGAAACGTAAAAACAGATAGCCGTGCTAGGCACGCTAAACGGGGTTCATTAATTTTGACTAATGAACTCTAAACGAAATCACAATCTGAGTCTGGAGAAGTGTTCTGGGTTAACGTTGCCCCCGGAACGGGTACAATTCTGGGTTAACATTGCCCCCGGAATGGGTAAAGTACTGGGTTAACAGTGTCCCCAGATGTACCGGTTAACACTGTTAAAGATTATATAAACAATAATTGTATAATAACGATCGTAGGGATCATATTACAGATTGGACGTGTTAACTGATAATGATTGTTGTTACCTGCTCGCATGTGCTAAGGTGAGTTTCACGAGCCTCTTTTTCTGAATTGTTTTCAAATATTTTCCCGGGGCAGAAGCATGTTACTACTGAAATGTTTAAGTACATACTGAACGCATGGATTTGCGTGTACGGGAATCGTACGGAAATGTACTAAGATGGTAATTGTCTGAGTTGCTAACATTCTAAGGCCCCGGAACAAGAGTGATTAACTGAAAGCCGGTAGAGTGTGGATAGTACTATTGGTCTGACAAACCCAACTGGTCCGGCATGGATCTGCTGATGTTTCCCAGTCAGTTGCACATGTATACTTTGTTGTTATATATATTTTGCTATGTAATGTTAGACATAGCGGTTTGGGGCAGGTCCGTGGGCGGAGTATGCCACGGGGGTTGTGTGTGGATAGTCAGAGGTTTCACTTGTGGGCTCAGCATAATTACATCGATAATATTATATTATGATATGGATTTATCATGGTTTACTCAAATTGTGAAACTCACTAACTATTCGTAGTTGACCCGTTTTCTCACATGCTTTTCAGGTACAATTAAGATGAAGTGATTGCTTACGTGCTAAGTGCTTGATGTGTGTAAGATTTGCGTGTGGGATGTTAGGATACATTATAATAAATAGAATTATGTATCGTATTGTATGATGTGTGTATCACCTAGACGGTAATGAAATACGAGATAATGTAATTTGAAGTATATTAATGTATTCAGTTTTCTTTATAAACAATGTGGTTGATATCAGAGGTGTCTGTGGCGCCCCGGTTACGTTTCCGCTGCGGTTACGGGGTGTTACATAATAACTCTAAGCCAAAAGGACATGTATTTATATATGTGTTTGGTCCTACTGGCTACTTGTAGACAAACAAGATAGCCATTCACCTGGAAGCTAAGAGTAATTGGGGTGACTGAAAATTTTAAATTTGGGAAATTATAGTACATTGACTTCTTAGCTAATCATATGGATTTAATAGGCAAATAAACGCACTTTGTATAGTCATTAACATGTATGGTTACTTTCCCATGATGTGTCAAATTTAAGGTGATATAAACATAAATAATCTGCTAAGCTTAATGTGGAGTTACATTGTTGTTTATGCATGTTACAAGATAAATCTTTCCGAATGATAGGCAGAAAATTGATTATCCAGTCATACACGAGCCCGTTGGTATTTGGTCCCCACAAGTGAAGTATGTTATTCTAAAATGACAAAGAACAAAAGTGAACAAAATGCAGATCAAACAACACAATGTTGTTATATGTTCACAAACTTATGTTTTTTTTTTAAAAAAAAAGGTTCTGTCATTAAAAGGTTTAACCAAAATCAGGGGGTCAAAGTCAAATCAGGGTGATCTAGAGATAGCCAAATAAGCCTTGAGAATAGATATGGAGCATCAGAAAAAAATATGTGTTATCCATTGAGTATTATGCATCTTAATTGAAACTTAAATCATATCACCAAAGAAATGAAATTCATGCTAAGTCTAGACCTGCTGTTAACCTGTCTATACTATTATAATAATGCTGAGAATGAAGTATTGAGAAAGCTACTTAGTCAGTATGATCCTATGCTTGAGATCTTTTCAGAAAAAGATAGAAAATATTTTGCAAGGAAACATAACTGAAATTTGATCTCTTAATGCACCATTGGCTCTTAAACAATGATCTTTAATGAAAAATATGTTTGATAATTAGTTTAAGTCAAAAAGAGTTGCATTTTACCTTCAAAAGGTTTGAATATGTATCTTCGAGTAAGGTTTGATGTTTTGTAACCTTTTCGAGCATACTTAGACATTTTTGTCTAAGTTTATCCTTTTCGAGCATGCATTGAATTTTTTACACTTTTCGGGTAGAGTTCACTATTATACATGAAATTTAACTTTCCGAGCAGGCTTGATATTTTATTATGTCTGAATATGATGTTTACTATCAAGCTTTTATATAGTTAAGACTTTCTAGGATACTTTAGTGTTTTGGTTGAAAGTATAACTTTCACTAGCAAGTTATTTGATATGTTTGATTATACTGTTCACTAGCAAGCTTTGTTGATTTCTGAACTCTCTAGCAAACTTAACTGTTCTATAGGTTGTTTAGGTCATTCTAGAAAGCTTTTGATTTGACTATGTGTTTCTAGCAAGCTTTTGATTTTTATATGTGTTTCTAGCAAGCTTGATGATTCACTGTGCTTAAATGACTTATTCATGATTTTTTCAAGTATACTTTGATAGATTTGTTCTAGCATACTTTATGATTATGATCTTGATAAATTCTAGCACAACTTGCGATTTAAACGATAAGTCTGAAATTACAAGTTGTTTCGGCAAACTTTGTTTTACGAACACACTTTAGGTTTCAAGCACACTTTGTGTTCTCAAATATAATTAAATTGAATTTTTTATAGTGTTCGAGTACACTTTGTGTTTAGAGCTCATCTCTAGCACACTTTTCTTATTCAACAGTGCCTTGAGCACACTATGTATAATAGTTTATTTGAATGATTATTTGCTATCTGTTTATGCATTTTTCGGGTAAGGTTTGAGTTTGTCAGAAATTCAAGCAAGGTTGACAATTAGGAATATGTCAAAGATATTATTTTGGGATTCTAAATTGATTCCTAGCAAGGTTGCCTATATGATGATTTATACTTGATTATTAGACTTGTGATTTATTTCTCGAGCAATCTTGTATTTCGAGTAAGCTTCTTTCATTTTACTTAGCTTTATTTCTAAAAAACTCTGAAATAACTCTGGAACGAGTAAGCTTTATGAAAGTGGAAAGTACCTAGTAAGCTTTGTGAATAATCACTTTTCCGAGCAAGGTTTGCTTAGTGAACTTTATCGAGCAAGGTTTTAAATGTGAAGATATTTAATGGAAATGTTACTGTTTGACAGCTATTTACTCACTACATGACAAAATACATTTAAAACCCACTTTCAAAAGGTATAAGAGAGGGAGTTAGAGAAATTTCACACATTTACATCTCTCTCTCCTTCCATTTTCACTCTCGTTTCAGAATATCAACCAACTTAAACTCAAAATTCCTAAGCCTAATTTACCAGCCCACACAATCCGACTCGGTAAGCATCAATTAAGTGTTTTACGACAACGATTAAGTGATTATGGGCATTGATTATTCATTTTTACTAACTCTCTGCTTCTTGTGTAGGTTATTAATTTGTCGAAGATCAGGTTCAAAAGACATTTCTTTATCCTTTCTTCAAATTATAACCTAAATCGTTCAAAGTTATGAGCTTTATGACTATTATTTACTTTGAATGTGTTTTTTTGTTTGTGTGTTCAGATATGGAGGAAGAAAATGAACCGACCTATCCGTTTGAGCACAAGCACAATATGTGTGCTTTGCTACAAGTTACTCCTGACAATGAGGACGTGGCTCTTATGATAAGGTGGCTACAACGATCGAATATACGCTTTGCCTTAACAGAGTGCCCGGTGATATATAGAAATCATTTACTTGATTTCTGGCGCTCAGCCAAATTATACGATGATCTAAATGGTAGGTGGTTGGAAGCTATCGTGGCAAGGCAGGAGACATGGATAACTGAAAGATTAATCAGAAGATGCTTGCATTTACAACATGATGATCACAATTCGAATTTTACAACTGATCATCTGCTGAAAATATTTATGCATAATATGGGCTATCAAGGAAATGTGAAGGAAGGACAGTTCCAAAAGGGAATGTTCCCAAACTTGTACAGATTTTTGATTCACCATCTCATTCAGGGCATTGCCCCTAGAAAAGGATCTTGGACTCTTATGAGTCGTGATTTAGCCAATGCTACATTGCAGTAGTGTATGATCTACCATTCAATTTTTCGAAGCTGATTTTTGAAGGAATGGTTAGCATATTGAGGAAGCCAAACATAGATAAATTCCTAGCCTATCCCAGGTTTCTGCAAATAATATTCAATCATGAGCTACACGGTTTACCCACAATGGGTACAACATATGTGCTGCAGAATCCAAATGTGTATAAATGAATTGCCAATCTATCAAGCACAAGAAGATTTGATCCTAATGTTGAGTTTGATGTGTTACTATGGTTGGTTAACCATGATGCTGAGATCATACATGTTCCTGAGTTAACCTCAGAGGAGGAAGATGATGATGAGATGGAGATTGGTGATAGTTCTGATAGTGATGATGGAGGAGATGAGGGAGATGGATATGACGGAGGAGCTGAAGGAGTATTTGTTGATGATGTACGTGATCAGGGGGAGAATAAACCCATACCAACACCACCAACCACACCCTTAGCCACACCACCTTACTCACCACCACCATATGACCAAATCCACCAATCCCCACCTCAAACATCACCTACCCTAACCCAAAGCCCACCTGAAACCTTACACCAAAGCCCACCTCAACCACTAACCCAAACCTTTACCCAAGGCCAAAGCCAACCAACACATGAACCATATATCCCAGAAACTGTACCACACACTTAAAAACATTCCCATCCACACCAATTACATCCCCAACCCATTCCCAAACCTTAGAACAACCCAACCAACCTACATTCACAATTATGCATTCCAGAAACCTTCTAGTACCAAACATTAACCCTTTGCCCTCAACAAGTGAAAACATTTTTGAAGACCCAAGCCCTCCCACTGACCAAATCCTTCCACAAACCCAAATCACAGAACCACCCACCAATCCTATACCTGACTCCTTCTCAGACTCACCACCTACTACCCCTCCCCATGGTCACTATGTTTTTAAAAGAAATCTTGATTTAGTAAGTGAAAATGTGGAATTGAGAGGTGAAAATGCTGAATTGTTGAAAGAAAATGTTGAGTAGAAAGAACAGCTGGCCCATGCTCTACAAAGAATTCATTTCTTGAGGCAGAGGTTGAGAAGACTTCAGTTGCCCCAAAACAGGGGGAGAATGTTCCAGTAGCCACTGTTGCTGATGAAATTGTGAATGAAGAGATGGTAAATATTGTAGGTTCCCAGCCGGATCTACACAGTAGTGTCTCGTAACATGAGGGTGTGGAATCCCCACGTATACGAAACGAGTGTTGAGATGATTAACAAGTAAATCACATGCAAAGAACACGAGTAAGTAAGATAATACTTGTTATATTGCAAAGATAAACCAAATACGTAACACTAAGGTGTTACAAAACAGCCGTCCAACTCACGTATACATATGCCAAAGTTAGGAATATATATCAAGACAACTTCGCCTAACATGCTAGGCGAAGTTGTCCTAACTTCACTACCTACTCAAGTTCGCTTAACCATAAACACAAACTAACAAGTTCAATACAGTCAGAACAAACTAAATGATTACATACACAGATAAACACGAGATACTGAACTACTGGCCTCATGCACCAACAGACTCCCCCTTGGCAGTAGCTTCATATCTCTATCTTCTTTCTCGTGTCTTGTAATCCAAAAATCACGTACCCACCGTCTTCAAGCATGAATGCCCTGTCTCACACAGACAGAGACCACCCTCTGGTACTTCTTAGCTTCATCCTTCTACACAGGAATATAGAAAATCTTCTTGTCATTAAGTACCTTCAAATCAGCTTGAGACAAATTAACCAAGTGCATGGGATCATACACTCTCAGGATCTCCTGTTCATCCTCATCTTCCATAATGGCTTCAGCAGTCTGGCAGTCCACATACCACCACTTGAGATCCTTCAACACATCCTTGGGCATCAGCTTCATCAGGACCTCTTTCAAGCAGCGAATCGGCTTCTATTTCATCACCATCCAAGGCATACCATCAGCCCTCATGCCTCGTTCCTTTTCTTCGGCCAACCTCCCTTTCTGAGGCTTCAACAACTCAAACTTTTTCTCTTTCACACTTTCCTTCCACACAATCTTTCCAACCCATCTCGCAAAGTTGTCGTCACTTCGATTAATCAATCTCAAATGTGCCAAATCTTTCACCTCACACTCAGGCAAGGTGTTGAGCGATCTCAAAGCCTTCTTAAAGTACTGAACCCCATCATATCGCTTTATCACAAACAATTTTAGCTGCTCATTATACAACCAACAGATAATACCTTTCTTTGATTCAGCATAGCCCTTGATATTGTAACTTTTCTTGAACATTGTTGGTACCGCAGGCTTCTTTGTCTTGAAGAACCACTGAGCATAGCCTTCTTTCCATCTTGGCTGTTCTTCCCACTCAGACTCATCCGAAACACTTTCATCTTGACCCAGCTTTACCTCATCAACACTTGGAATATCATGCTCTACACCATCATCAACTATCTCTCCTTCTTCTAACTCACTATCAATTTCTATCTGTTCCCCAATCTTTTCAATCTCACCATCCGTTAACAAATCATTAACTAACTCATCATCATCATTTCCCAACACCCCCTCATCGTCTACAACCACCACTGTGGCACCACCTGTACTGCTTGACGGACCAGCAGACTCCCCCTGATATGTGGAAGTCCCAAGATTTTGTTCAGTTCTTGGCAGCTCACCACCAGCATCTTTCGATGCATTGGGATCATCGTCTCTGTCTTGCCTCTTCTTTGTTCTTAATTCATCACCCTTGCAGCTCGTCTCTCATTGAGATGCTAAGAACTGTTTATGAGCATCAAAGATTTTACCGTGTTCAATGAGAAGTGATGATTGTATCTGATTTTCTGCCACAAGCCGCTGAATAGCTTGCATCAGAATGAGATTGATCCGTGACTATTCAGCAACTACCCGTTCAAGAGCTGAAATCCTTTCAGAGTCAGACAGAGTAGCATCAAGGTCAAACCGCATATGAGAAATATCTTGAGCATACGGCGGTGGAATTCCCAAACTCGCTGGAATATCATAGGTAGGCTGAATAGTAACTGTGGATGGTATAGAGACAGGTAACCCAGCAGTCGCGACCAACGTCGACTCAACAAAGCTAGCGAAAACCTCTAATAAGGTAAGGGTAGGAGGCGGTAAAGAAACAATCTCCGGTGCTGTAAACTGGAACATAGTAAGAGGAATACCAAAGGATGATGATACAGTCACCAAGGGTACACTCGAGGTGACTGGTAAAGTAACTGCCGAAGAGACCGGTAACATAGACATACTCGATAATGATGGTGGAGTAAAGTGAACAACCCTTGAACTTTCACCAACTTTAGAACTTCACCAACCTTTGCCTTCTTTGATCTTCGTACCAAACGATACAAATCCTCTTCAAAATCTGATTCACTATCATCTGAGCCTTTCTTTCGTTTGCCATGAATTCTTTCTTGTCTGGCAAGAATTTGTTGTGCTTCGACTATATCATCTGTTGAGGAATCAGAAACAGTTCCCTCAGAATCCGCCATAGATGTACCGACCATAGAAACATGTACACCAGACACATCAACTACTGAGGATTGAACTTCAGAAACTGGGTTAAGCCTTTCCATATCAAAGAAACCTTGCCCTCCAAAGGCAACTTCAAGATCAACCTGTTCTTCTGGAGCTGCAACAGGATCAGCAGGCAGTGCTTGTTGCACCACGGGTGGTGGTTGAACCACAGGAGGTGGTTGAGGAATATCAGCTTGTTGCGGTGCAGGATCAAGAAATTTATCTCTAGGAGGACCAACATAGGCAGGATTCACTAAGTACCCAAACAAAGCAGTGTGCCTTGGACGTAGCTCTTCCCTGCTACGTGCACTCGATGATCGACACTGAGCAAAAATTCTCTTAGAAACACTCTCCACATAAGAAATAGGATGTCGTTGTGGCAGATTGGGAGCTAGATGATTGAGGATCATCTGTAAGAATCTCGGGTACATCAAAAATCTTTCCCGTGCCACTGCACGCCTCTGTCGATCGATCTTATAGAATATCATCTGACTGAAACAGTAAGGCTTGTTGTAAGTCAACGCAGTCATCGCCGATTTCATTATCGCACCCATACCATCTGTTCCAGCTTTGCGACCAGACATGCACACAATCATTACATGCATCAGAAATCTCCACTGATCTAATAAGAACCCCTTCCTTCTCTTAGAGTCTGCCAATGGTCCTGAATACCTCATACGAACAAAAGCACCATTTCGGAAAGTAGCCGAAAAGTTAATAGGGTCGTCAGTAGTCTCAACCCCAAACTGTAAAGCCACCCGGATCTGATTGGCTGAGAATTGTACCACTTGATTGTTAACCGTAGCACGCATCACAGGTGGGTCAACACGACAATCATACTCAACCGTGTTCTAGAAATCTTCAATGTTTGGTAGTGAGATCGGAAGAGTAGTAGTTATGGTATGGAAAATACGTGAGCGAATAAAAAACGTAATGATCTCACGGAAGTCATTAGTTCCACGACCATCCGGATCCAAGGTGATGTACATGTTGTGACCCGGAAAAAACTGTCTCTTATCACCTCCGCCTTCGTCACCACCAGTTCCACCGGCACAAGCCAGGAGCCATATCTGCAAAACAGACTAATGAAATCAGATCAGAGTATCAACAGGTTACAACTTCGCCTTGCATGATACAGGCGAAGTTGTTAGCGATGTGAGTGATAGGCGAAGTGATATTAACTTCTCCGAAACCCTAACTTCGCCATATAAAGCGGCGCAAGATTTACACCCAGTTATGGCAAAGAATGGCCTATCAGATAGTAGTAATAGGACTAGAGTAATAGGACTAGAGAAATTTTTTTTTTATGATAATAATACAAGCTGCAAGTCCCGAATCTGGATCACTGCAGAAACATAACACTATCTTCGCGGGAATCAGAACACTCACGGGCTCGTGTATGACTGGGTAATCACTTTTCTGCCTATCATTCGGAAAGATGTATGTGGAGACATGCACAACTCAAAATGATTCTCCACAGTAAATCGAGAAGATTTAGTTTGTATCACTTCCACTTTTACGCACCAGAGAAAGCTACCATAACATACAATGACTGTTCTAGAGTCTTTTAGGCCTAATAACTTCACCTGTTAAGCACACAAAATTCGTTTATCTATCACTTTCCAAGGTTGGATCAATTTTCATTTTACACACCAATAAAGAAACTTCTTGCGAAGTTATAGACTGAAAAATTATATCATTTCCCCAAAGTCTTTAGGTAAACGGCTATCCTGAAGATCCAGTGAATCAGCCGGACCGACCACATATGAATATGTGTCCCTCTGACTAAGTATGAACGACTAATTTTAAGAGAAAAAATAAAAACCCATCATAAACCGCCCCAGTCGCTTTTAGTCATCTGGCTAATGGCTATCCTTATAGTCTACACGTAGATGTAAGGACCAAACATATTCATGGAATATGTCCTTCAAACTTGAGCAACCGACTTAATTTTAAGCGATGGTGATGTTTTTTTTATAAAAAGATAACAAATTGGAAAACCTGGTTACTCCGGATTGATCATCCCATTAAGCTCAACAAGATTTTGAAAACGGGATCGGTCAAACACTTTAGTAAAAAGATCGACAAAATTATCCAGTGAATCAACCTTTTCAAGCATAATAAATTTCTTCTCAGCACAATCCCGTATAAAATGATGACGAATGTCAATATGTTTAGTTTTACTATGTTTAACGGGATTGTTAGTTACTGAGATAGCAGCAGTGTTATCAATGCAAATAGGAGTTTGAGTGAAATTCAGACCATAATCGCGCATTTGTTGTTGTATCCATAAAACCTGGGAGCAGCAGTTCGATGCTGCCATGTATTCAGCTTCACAGGTGAAAATGGCTACATAGGTCTACTTCTTGCACTGCCACGATACCAATCTTCCTCCGAGAAACTGACATCCACCGGTTGTTGACTTCCTGTTCTGATTGCAACCTCCATTGTTAGAATCGGTGTATGCTACCAAATCCAGCTCTCCCCCTTTCGAGTACCATAGTCCCAACTTAGGCTTTCCTTTAAGATACCGCAAGATTCTTTTCACTCCCTTCATGTGTGATTCCGTCGGGTTTACCTGAAAACGAGCACAAAGACAAATTGCAAACATAATGTCAGGTCTAGACGCAGTTAAGTACATTAAAGAACCTATGATTGCCCGATACTGAGTGGGATCCACATCTTCATCACTGTCGAATTCAGCACCCAGTTTGTGGTTGACGCAGATTGGAGTGTCAAATGGGGTACTATCAACCAACTTAAAGCATTTAAGCACATCATGAACATACTTCGTTTGATGAATAAACATGCCATCTTTCTTCTGATCTACCTGCAATCCCAAAAAGAAAGTTAATTCGCCCATGGCGCTCATCTCAAACCTTTTCTTCATGACCGCTTCAAACTCCTGACACATAGTAACTCTTGAGGCAGCAAAGATGATATCGTCACATAAACCTGAATGAGTAGAAAATCTCCCCATTTCCGTTTGACAAACAAGGTACTATCGATCTTCCCTCTCTCTAACCCATTCTCTAGCAAGTAGTCTGACAAAGTTGCATACCAGGCTTGAGGTGCCTGATGAAGCCCATATAATGCTTTGCTCAGTTTGTACACATGATCTGGAAAATCTGGGTCAGGGAAACCCGGGGGTTATTCGACATATACCACCTCATCAACTTTTCCATTCAGAAATGCACTCTTCACATCCAACTGGAAAACTTTCATCTATTTGTGTGCAGCAAATGCCAGAAATAGTCGAATTGCCTCCAATCTTGCCACAGGAGCAAACACTTCGTTGTAATCGATTCCCTCCTGTTGATTAAACCCTTTAACTACCAATATTTCCTTGTTGCGAATGATTACTCCCTTCTCATCTCTCTTACACTTGAATACCCACTTTGTACCGATAGCGTTCACTTCTCGTGGTTTTTCAACTAACTACCATACTTCCATCTTTTCAAACTGTGCCAGTTCTTCCTGCATGGCTTCAACCCTCGAGCTATCCTTCTGTGCCATTTGATAATTCTTTGGTTCTATCTGACTGATGAAGCAGGCGAACAAGCATTCGTTTATAATACCCGTGACTTTAATGCTTGCATATACACATGTGTTTTCATCCAAACTTCTTCTAGTACGAACCCCATCAGAAGGATTACCGATCACATTTTCCAAAGGGTGGTTCTTGTGAATTTTTGTGGTCTGTACTGGACCAACTTCCAGATCATTCTCTAGATTTGAAGAGAGTTCATCAGAGTGAGGCTGAGTGTGAAATGGATTGTAGAATTCATCTTCATTCGAGATAGCTGGAGTTTCAACAGCACTTAACGAGGTTGGTTGATTTTCATTATATTACGGACGTTGTACAATGGCCTCCTCTTCGTCATACAACATCTGTGAGGCCATTTTCTCATCAATGTCTGCAAATCCAAGTAAGGCACATTAAAATATTTGAATAGTTTATCATAGTCGAAAGCCTCTGTTGGTCCCATGCTAGGTCTTGGTGATTTGTAACTAGTAATGTCAGTGTTACAGACCACCTCAACCTTGTTGTTTGATAGATTAAAGACTCTTCTGTTGGGTATCCCAACAAGATAGCCAACTAAGATACCTTCGTCATCTTTCTCACCAAATTTAGAGTTAGTCTTTAATATTGAACATGGGGACCCGAAAGGTTCAAGACCCTTCAAATTTGGCTTTCTACCATGCATAAGTTCATAACAGGTTTTATTTAATCTTTTAACAGTTAAAATACGATTAAGGATATAACAGGCTGTAGCAACAGCCTCGGCCCAGAACACCACGGGAAGTTTAGCATCTGCCAGCATGGTCCTGGCGCCTTCCATTAGAGTTCTATTCTTCCTTTCAGCTACTCCATTTTGTTGCAGAGTATATGGGGCGCTGTACTGATGTTCTATCCCTTTCTGCAAACAAAACATCTCCATCTGATAGTTCTTGAACTCTGTACCATTATCACTCCTGATGTATTTAACCTTCCTCCCAACAATATTTTCCACCTTGGTAATCAAGTTAATTACCAACTGAACCGTCTCATCTTTTGCCTTCAGAAAATAGACCCAAGAGTATCGTGAATAATCATCGGTTACCACCAAACAGTATGAAGTTCCTCCTAGACTTTTTACATTCACAGGACCAAAGAGATCCATGTGAAGCAGGTCTAAGGTGCTGGCAATTGAGTTAACCTTCTTGGAGTGATGAGGCTTCTTGTGTTGTTTTCTTTTCTTGCATGACACACATTGGTCTTAAAAATTGAAATTCTTCAAGGGAACCCCAAGAACCAGCCCATTCTTGACAATTTAATTCATCTAGCGAAGATGAATATGACCCATTCTTCGGTGCCACAATTCTGACTCAGATTATGTTGCTTTTGACAGAAGACATGACTCTTCTGTTGCCATCTCGGTTGATCTCATATCCATTACATACGTGTTCTTTTCTCTTGGGGCCTTCATCACGACCCAGGTCTCTGGTATCTTGAAACTAGGATAAATTACGAGTGCCTCATCATTAGTAAAATGAAGAGTGTATTCTTTGTCACAAATCTGAGAGACACTCAACAGGTTGTGCTTCAACTCTACCACAAAATTCACTTTTTCCAACTTTATTCTTCCATTCTTCACAGTCCCAATACCAGTAATTCTTCCTCCACTTTCTCCTGTAAAGCTAACCCTTCCTCCTTGAACAGGCTTCCAATCACATAACAATTTCTTGTTACCGGTCATGTGCCGGGAACAGCCACTGTCAACAACCCACATATTGTTAACAGCCCTGTTTGACTGTTCCTACACAATTAAAGAAATAGATTAAAATCTAGGGACCCAAGACCTTCTAGTCTTGAGTTGATTAAACCTGTTATTCGGCATCCAGTGCCTTGGTTGCCCAAAGTTAGCTTAAGGAAAGTTTCTATAAGTTCTGAAAGGAAATTTTAGATGACTGGCTATGAGGCCATCCAAACCTTCGAGAATTTCTAGCATTAATGGAATTATAATTGTTAGTTTGGTGATTCACTGGGAAAAAACGAGGCTGGTTTATTTGAAATCTTGGATTAGTCCAGTGATTAAAATTTGTTGAGCTTGTATTCTTGCAAGCATCATATTTAGTATTCGTTTTATTCTCAGATTCAGTTGGCCTCATATTTCTTGATTTCCATTGTTTCAGAGGACAGTCATTGACAAAGTGTCCTATCCTGTTGCATCTAAAACAACTTCTGTTCGATTTGTACTTGTTGTTTTGAGCATTCGTCTCAGAAGTTGCTGTAGATGATGAGGTTGAGTTACTATCAGTTTGCCTCACATACGGTGGAACAAACGGATTTAGGGAAGACTTCTTTTCATCAAACTTATAGTCCTCCCCTCGTTTTAGTAACACAACCGCTTCTTTTATCTCGCCCGATTCAGACGAATTATCCGAATTGACGAGACTGAACTTGTGACGTTAGAACTTGTCTTACTCGCTTCACTCTCATTAACATTAGTTTCTCTAGCAGAGACTTTGATAGGAACTGTCTGACTAACTTCAACATTCGCAGATTGCTGATTACTAGGATTATATGTATAGTTATTATTGTATGGTGGTGGTACTTCTGAGAATCCAATTCCACCTTTGTTAACCGGGGAACGTTGAAAACTTATGATGTGATCTAACATCGCAGAAGAATTTCTAAGTTGTTCAATTTTTCTGTTCAGTTCCACCACTTTTACCTGGTAATCAGCTATCTGTTTATCTTTTTCAGCGATTAGTTTGGTCTTTTCTTCTAACACTTCATAACTAAGATCAATCACTTGTATTTTTTCAGCTAGGGTGGCTTTAAGACTTCTGATATCCTTTTCACTAGCTTTTATTTTTACCGAGTAACTGTTTTCTTTAGTTTTAGAATAGTGATGTTCTTTTTTATTTTTTTAAATTGAGTGTCCAAACTAACAAACTGATCAGTTAATGCTTTCAATTGATCAGACAGTTTTTCACATTGTTCACAATGAGATTCTAGAACATACCTCTGAGAGTTGATCGTTCACGTTCTGCCATGTATGCTTGATCTTCCCCCGTCTCTGTTACTTCCTCCAGTTTCGATATTTACCAGATTTGCCTGTTCGAACACCTCCTCAACTTGTATATTCCAGTTGTATCCACCGTTTTCTTGAGATACCATAGCCTTGTTTTCACTTCCACTCCGATTCTGTTGAGCAGGCTTGTTTTGACTTCGTTCGACTCTCTCATTTGTACACTCTTTAGCAAGGTGACCATTTTGTTGACAGTTATAACAACGAACTTTTGACTTATCAAACCCCGTTCTTTCTCCAACAAACTTTCTACTAGTTTTCTTCATAAATCTCTTTACCCTTCTTACTATCATAGTCATCTGCCACTGCAGATCCATTTCTTCCAGACCATTAGCGTCGATCTGATCATAGTCCTCATCCAAAGTTGCAGGGTCGACTATTTTTCCTTTGATGTAATTCTCATAAGAGGCAATGAAAGAGGCATAGAGAGCAAACTGTTGTTCAGCTGATTTCACACTCATAGGCATCTGTTAGTAGTTCTTGCTTGAAGCATTGGTTGAGAAATTACCAGCTGGGGTTTGAGGTTTTTAGAAACTACTACCTCCTGCTACAAAACATACGTCACCATCCATATTGAGAACCACATGACCATCTGGAGTGGTTTTTGGTTCCCCCTTTGAGTAGTAGGCAGTGGATTCTGTTTTTGAACTTGAATTTGGAGTGACTTTAGCACCATACATTCCCGGATCCTGAACCTGATCAGTAGGTGTCTCCTTTCGAGCCATGTTAAGTTCAAAATTACGTAACTTATTTACCACCGTCTCCAAGTCAATCTTCTCAAAGTCTTTATCTTCTCTCATCAGAACTTTGTACATCTCCCATTTTGGTGGGAGAGCATCAAGAAGCTTTTCCACTATTTCTTCTTTCTTGTATTCAATGGAGTAGTTATTTAGCTCGGTCATCAGATGATAATATCGTTTGATGATGTCATCAAGTGATTCATTTTTCATATACTTGAATACGGAGAATTGAGTTTTCAGTAGCTTTGTCTTGGAGGTACTTATCCCAACATTTCCTTCTTATCGATTCTCTAGTGCTTCCCATAGTTCTCTAGCAGTTTTGTATTTTTTGAAAGTATGAAGAATCTCTTGTGGAAGTGCCATTGTTATAGCTGCATGTGTTTTACTTTCTGCCTCATACATTTTCTTTTCATCATCCTCCATCTTACTGTACTTCTTAATCTTTTCACGACCTTCAAACATGGATGTTGGTGGAATGTACCCATCTTGAATGCAGACCCACATCTTTGCGTCTTGATACTTCACATACTGTTCAAATCTATCTTTCCATGCAACAAAATCAGTACCTTTAAGCAGTTTTGGAGATTTAGTTGCTGAACCAGCTTTAACCTCCATCTTTACCAGTTCAGTGATGTTTATCGAAGTCATACTTGAATGAAACGAGACTTAGAACTTAAAAGCAAGATTATGTGTGCAGTAAGCAGCGAAGTTACTACAAATTCGCTTATAACTTCGCTCAAGGACAACTTCGCAGATTATAAACTTCGCTACTTAACAACTTCGCTTGCTACACAACTTCGCTGGCTATATAACTTCGCTACTCACACAACTTCGCTAGTCACAACTTTGCTGAAACCCTATATCTTCGCTAAAACCCTAGTCTGGGTGACGGAAACTTTGCCGGAAGAGCAAAGGAGTTTTGCAGGTTAGGTAGGTCGATTTCGAAGATTGCGAGGGTGATTGGAAGGTGTAATTGATGAGTGATGAGGAGCGACTGACAAAAAGAGGTATTTCAACGTAAAATAGTTCTGCGAATTGTCTAACAGAACAATATTAACACCCGTGTGATAATCCCGAACCACACAATCACGAGCAAAACACTCTGATACCAATTGTAGGTTCCCAGCAGGATCTACACAGGAGTATCTCGTAACACGAGGGTGCTGAATCCCCGCGTATACTATACGAGTGTTGAGACGATTAACAAGTAAATCACATGCAAAGAACACGAGTAAGTAAGATAATACTTGTTATATTGCAAAGATAAACCAAACACGTAACACTAAGGTGTTACAAAACAGCCGTCCAACTCACGTCTACATATGCCGAAGTTAGGAATATATATCAAGACAAATTCGCCTAACATGATAGGCGAAGTTGTCCTAACTTCGCTACCTACTCAAGTTCGCTTAACCATAAACACAAACTAACAAGTTCAATACAATCAGAACAAATTAAACGATTACAGACACAGATAAACACGAGAAACTGAACTACTGGCATCATGCACCAACAAATATGGAAGTAGAGGTTGAAGATGATGATTTGAAAAATATTTTAAATGCATATGGTGATAGTGAAGATGAGGATTGTGGATAGAGAATGATCTTTGATAAAGATTATGAAGGATATAAGTCTGGAGATGATGAACAAAACAAGACAATGATGTTAATGATGAGGTGTTGAACACTATCTATGGAGATTTTGATGATGACTTATTGAGGAAAGAGACAGAGATTGTTGATGAGATAGAAGGACAAAATACTGACAATGTGGCCACGACAGAATTAGTAGCAACTAATGTTGTTGTTACTGATGTTATGACGGATGCAATTGCCACAGATGTAACGACTGATGTAGTGATGGATGAGTGTGATGCTACTTAGGAACTAGTTCTTACTGAACAAGAAACCAATGAAGAAAGTTCTAAGAAGTTTGAGCAGGACAAGGAGATGGAGGACTTGTCAGTTGATATTGATAACTTTCCCCCTCACTACAACAAAAAATGGCTTTTTAGCATGCACGAAAGCGTCTTGAATTGCTATTTTATAAGACCTTTCATTTAATAGGACCAACGAGAAAAGCGTTTTAGGTAAAGGGGTCGTGATAAGTCTCGGAACTCAAAAAGTGTCATGATATCCCAAATAAGATTATGAAACCAATTTTATGGTCGCATAATATATCCATTAACAACCCAAAAAGCGTCCCAATAAAAACATATTAGGACACTTTAACAATGTTCTGGCACATGCTTACCTAATTTTAAACTTTTGATACACATACAAGCGTTCTTAAAAATTAATTCATAAGACCCTTATGATGGAACATTATACTACGAAGAAAAGAGTCCTAATATCCCAAACAAGATTATGAAACTAAATTTTATGGTCACATAATATGTCTATGAACTTAATAGCGTCCTAAAAAACATTTATGGCAATTTTACAATGTTCTAACGTTTAATAGGACAAAAATTCTAAGAATTAACAAATCATATTATACAACCCTTTTTTAAACGTCCACACACACAATTTTACGATACGGTTATGGACATCTAATTAATGGTTTTAATTAAACAATAAAAAGACCATCAACATATATAATCCTAATAGTTATTGGGTATAACATCAACTATTAAAAGAAATAAAACTTCATTATATTAAATAAGCTTATTCATAGTAAAAAAACTAAACATAAATAAGTTATAGTAACATTATCCAACATAAACTCTTGTGACATTCAACAAATAAATTAAAAGCAATAAAAGATACAAGAACCATAAAATCACAAGTTATCCCACGTCCTCAATCCCCACGGACTACCTACAAATAAACCATCCATGTATAAGCATTAAGTTCCATGTTAAAGTTGATCGTGAACTCATGACCGGACCCGATTCCGATAAGAACCTTAAGTGTTATTTTCAAGCCCGTGAACCATTTTCACCCACTAATACCACAATTAACCTCTAATATAATAAATTAAAACAACTATTGAACTTTATATATAACAAAAACTTCCAAGCCCTTTCCTTTATTGTAATAGTAGACGTTTAAACCTGGAATTGAAGTTGCCTGGTAAATGAAGCTTAGGAAAAAGGACACATTGCTTATTAACTCCTAAAGGACACATTGCTTATTAACCATCAAGCTTTGTTTTTCCAACTTCCGGTTCAGCATGTAAAATCAAATTTAACAATGCCCATTACATTTATGATGTTGTCAAGCCAAGTTGAATACACATATCATTGTTTCACCATCCTCCAGTCCTTTAGTGACATCTGAAATTTATAAATTTTTTACAATATGCACTTATGTGATTAAATGACCTTGATTATCATATTAGCTAACCAAAATACCCATGATATTAAAAATTAAAGCCAACATCTTATTTCACTTGCAAAATCAGATAAATAGAAAAACAATCATTAAATATCCCCAATCAGCCTTTTGTAGTTTAAAAATATAAAACTTTGATCCTGAATTGACCAAATTCCTAAAATGCCCCTTTACACAAATTTGACCCGTATAAAAATTTTTGAACACTAAATGCTTATGTTCAAGAATATGCACCAACCACCAGTTTACCCTATTGAGTATTTAAAATGAAAAGGTAATTAATAAATAAATCAGGAAGAAAGTTTTAAAATTTTAAAATGGAATTATATCTGGAGAAGAAACTTACATCCAAACCATACATCACCATTAAAAGAAATTGCACAAAATTCATACATGTTAGATACACATTAGCAATATCAATGATGGCGGATTTTTTTATTTAAGAAGACATTAATCACAATGTGTTAATGAACATTAGCTTTTTTTTAGGTCAGGGCAAGGTGACATACTTGGATTAAAGATTGGCACATCCAGCTATTCATATAAAATACATAAACAAAAGCCAGTCAGGAATCGAGCATGGATTCATGTAAATAAAAATATTATTCATCATATATCACAAATATTTAGATCCATTCGGTAGCAATAGATAAGTGAAAACTATCGAGTATAAGCATAAACTATTCCTAAAATTCAATATAACTCACCAACTAAAACTAATAAGAACATATATCCAAATTATTAATCAACTTCTGAATGTGTACCTTTTTGACCCGGTCCATGATTATTAAGCATATATCTGAAATCTGTATTTTATTAACAAAATATTCATAAAACCACATCAACCAATTTTAGAAAAATCCCCAAAATTTACATAAAATCATTTATAATGTTAGACAAATTCTGTCTAAAATTCATGAAAAACTAAAATGATTAAGGCCCCGAAACGACACTCGTAAGTGGGCTGACCTGGTTGCTGAAATTCCTTATTTTGTTAATAAACAATTCCGAAAACCACATCATAGGTTTTCAGAAAAATCTATAAAAATTACACAATATCAATTATGATGTTAGCTAGCCTTTTCCAAACAAACATGTCAAAATAAAATGTTTAAGGCCCCGAAAATAAGTCCATAAACAAGCTGACCTGGTTGGGATAGCAGGAATAATTCACTTTTAAAGGACTGTTTTGACCTCTTACTTAATCCTATTTGATGTGAATACTTTTGTAGGACCTATACAATTGTTTAAAGAATGTTGAAAATAAATTTCGTAATAAACGAATACTGTCTAATATTCGAAATAAACCCCAGCCCGTAACCAATTACTGTGGACATTAACAATACCTTTAGTGAAATTAATTACAAACTTTACCAAATTTGTCACAGCCACACTTGTTTCATTGTAATTACATATCATGTAATTAGTTAATAGCAAACACTAAGGGTTGTACTACTCACCTTCGCCCGTTGGATAGAATGTACTTAGATTCTCTCCCCGTTCCGTTAATTCCCAAGCTTCGTATCAAGTAATTAGTATGCAAGTCAACACACCGCGCTACAATGTATTATATAAGATTATTAAAATTCAAACCTCTAATAAAACAACACATCCCACGTGGTCTTTACCATACATTCATACATATATATCTCTACACAAGTTAATGCCACTTTTCCATTTAAATCTCATAGTTTCTTCGTAGTGGCGTTTTAGCAAACACTTGGTGTGCATCAAACTTTAATGTAAACTTGTTCCAAGCTTTGTTATCAATTCCACTATTTATTAAATTAAAAACACAAGTAAACCAATTCAACAAGATTGATAATCTCTAAAATCAAATAGGCATACAATGAGATGAATTAACTACCTCAAAAATCAAATTTAACTACCCTCTTCGATTATTAACCTAAACTCACATGAACAACTAAAAACACCAACATGCATCATCACTACCATCAGTATCATCACAAATTTCCATACACATTACAACATGCAATTGGGCCTACTTTTATATAGTAAATACTTGAACATGCAACTATCAATCAAAACCAATTCAATTAATCAAAGCACGAGATTATGAGATGATATCAAAAATATGGCAGCCACTAAACACAACCTAATTTATTATTAAACCAAACTTTCAATAGCAATTCAAGTCATATTAATCAAAGAATCCATTTAACTCATCAAAATGAACAATAATCATCTAACCTAGGTAGAACAAAGAAGTTTAGCGAATCATAATTTTTGGATAGCAGCAAACACTTAAAATAACAACCATAATACTCATCCAAATCATAAGCAAACCCATTCAACAATCATATTAATCAAGCACAAATCAATCTTCAATTCGATTGCAAAACAATTCACTTTCAAAATAAAAAAACAATATTGTTATAAGCATAAACAAGAAAACAAAGTAATGTGTGTTATACTATTAATTGTGGCTGAGTTATATGATGAAAAACAACCCCGAGCTGTTGTCCCGAGTCGCCTTTTGCTGCCTTTCTTCTTCCTAGCTCTCACAACACTTCAAAAAATATTTTTCCTTTGCACTAGAGGCTGCCGATCGGACCTTTTCACAAGGGGTTGTTGGTTTATTTTTTTTTTATATATTGTTTGTTATTTGAAGTCCACCAACGTTGACCAAAAACCAAAAACAATTATGTTTTGATTTCTTTCTTTCTTTTGCTCTCCTGGCCGACCACTTTCACCCACCAAATCCTTAGGGTTAATAAATTTGTTTTCTTTCTTTTGTTTCTCAACCTGCCGATCGGAAATAATTGAGGTTAAGGTTTTTTTTTTATATTTTCTTCCAGTGTTTCCTTACGGGAATAAACTTAGAGGTGTTAGGTTCTTTTTTTTATTATAATAATATATAACATATGCAAGGCTTTATACAAGTGGTCGGGCTTCAACTTGGTTCTTCAAGATTTGATCAAAAAGACCCTTTTATGTCTTTCAAAACCGGTCCTTTTCTCTTTTAAAACTCGTAACCTACGAAAGATTATAAACTTTGTAAGATCATGTTAAAACAAACCACAACCATTATTTATTAGATAATTAAGCAATAAAAAGATGATAAAAAGGTGCAGAAAACAAGTGTGTTTTACAACACATTAGCTGCAATGAAATTCTAGCGAAAAAGGGTACTATAAAACTGATGTTTTATGACTCATATATCAAGTGTCCTATTACGATGTATTATAATAACACCAAAATGGTTAAACGCCATGTAAAGGTTTAAATTATAAGACCCAAGTGTCGAGTGTCATATTAAGTTATGTTATACTAAAACTCTAGCGAATAAGTGTTCTATTACGGTGTATTATAATAACACCACAATGATTAAGCGTCCTATAAAGGTTAAAGTTATAAGACTAAGGTGTCAAGTGTCCTGCTAAGTTATGTTATAATAAAACTCAAGCGAATAAGCATCCTATAAAACAAACAGATGTTTTATGACTCAAATATCAAATGTCTAATTACGGTGTATTATAATACCACCACAATGATTAAGCATTTTATAAAGGTTAAAGTTATAAGACCATAGTGTAAAATTTCTTATTAAATTATGTTCTTATATGACTTCGACTAGAAAGGGTCCTATAACACCGAAAATTTATGACTTAACTACAAAGTGTCCTATTAACTTATGTTATAATAAAACCTCTAGTGATCAAGTGTCCTATTACATTACCACATAATGGGACACCAAAAACTCCATGTCTTATAGATTACTTTATTAGGACTTACATTTTAAGTGTCTTATTAAGTTAAATGATAATACAACTCCAAAGAATCATCCATCCTATAAAATAACTTTTTAGGACAACGGTTCTGTAGCGTATATTGTAAAAGGACCCCAAATATTCATTTGTCCTATTAAATAGATTTTAGGATCCTATTTTACAAGCGTCCCACACAAAAGGTCCTAAAAATCCCTTTTTGTTGTAGTGCCTGAAACAGAAGAAGAAAAGAAAAAGAGATTAGATAAGGGGAAATCAATAGCTGATGAAGAAGAAGAACATGTTATTTCAAAGAAAATAAATGATGAGGATGATGAAGAGGATGAGAATGCTGAAGCAGCCAAAAGGCTTGAACAAGTGCTTAATGAAACAAGGGAGAGGGAAATCATTGCCCAAACCCTAACATCAGAAGAATTGGCTGAACAAGAAGATTTGATTGAACAAGCCAACATTGCCAAAACATTGAATCAAGAGGAGGAAGAGGAACATGAGGTGATTGAGATGTCGATAAAAATGAAACAAGCTTAAGAGGTGGATAATTCTTTGGCAATGGTCGTAAGTGTATTCAGTCAATCACAAAATGAACCTGAAAAAGAGGTTGAAAACGAAGAATTTCTCAAGCAAGCGGAAACTGGAGATACAGTAGAAACATTGCTGAAAAAGGCCTCCAAGATACATAAGGAGTCACATCTAAAGTGAACTTTATACAAGAAAGAGGAAGGCAGGTGAACAGACTGATAAAGACAAGTTAGCAAAAAGGGCTAGATGGGATGATAAAAATGAATATTTTGTTGAAAGTCCCGAGGAGCAGGAAAGTCCCTTGAGGCCTGTTCCAATTCAGATAATTAGGCCTGAAGATATACCCAATCCAGAAGAACCAAAAATTGATGCAGCAGATGAGTCAACTAAAAAGGAAGATACTACTGAGGAAGATGACTCTGACAGTGATAATAATGATGATGATGAGGGTAATACTGCAGAAAAGGTTGATATTTTGTCCCCGCAAGTTGAAATGACTGGTGAACAAAGAACAAATATTCAACAAAGTCTGGATGAGGCTAAAAGGAATAATCCTTTAGTAATCAAGTTGAAAAGATTTGGATACGGTTTCGAAAGATTGGCTCCTCTATCTGATGAGGAGCTGCAAAAAATGATTGATAGAGAAGATTATGAAATAAAGAAAATCCTCCAAAAGAAAATTGTTGACTCCATGAAGTTTAGAGATTATCTGAGAAAACATGGGCAAAATGAGAAGGATTTAAGCAGGATGAGTTTCCATAATTTGGAAAGACAGTATAACACAACAAGGGAAACTATTGAGAAAGAAGAAAATGAAAGATTTGCAAGAGAATCAAAGATGAAAGAAGGAGTAGAGGAGGTAAGGAAAAAGTATGGAGGAATGTGTGGATATTGGATTGATAGAGGAATGGCTTCTGAGATGGTTGATAGCTTGCCAAAGGCAGTGGTTGAATCTCATTTCAATAGATTATCAAAGAAAGATCAATCAAAGAAAGATAAACCTGAACCTTCGGCAAAGAAGCGAAGGATTATGACTCTAAGGGGCTGTTTGGTAGCCTCTTAACAGTCAATAAGAGGCTACATCTTAATGGCATATAGCCTCTTAATGGTTAAGAGGTAACCTTAAGTCTGAATGATTAAGAGGTAACCATTATGTTAGTGCACGGTTTTGCGTCTTGAGTCTTTGTATTTATCGTTAACGTATTTGTCGTTTTGTTTAATATAATAAACAATTAAGTTATATTGTAGTTCGCTAATGTAAGTGTCTAGTTCGCTAAGGATGTTTAGCGAACTAGATCTAAGCTATTTCCCTCTTGTTCGTTAAGGATGTTTAACGAATCAAGAGGCGATTCGCTAAGTTATTTAGTTTTATGTATGTTACGAAGCGGACTCTAGTTCGTTAGAGGATGTTAACGAACTAGGTCTATCTTCTATTTATACGTGAACACTGTTCACGAGTTATTTAAGTTTTGAGAGATAATTATCGAACCTCTGTCCAAATTGCTCTCGATCTTCATCTTAATATTATTCACACATATACATACTAATATTGATAATATATACATACATATAACATACAATCAAACGTGATAATGAGCTAGATCCGAGATATAGGATTAATCGTATTCATCCAGATCTGTGATCTGTTTATAGTTATAGAATTGATCTGAGTTCCAACAAGTGGTATCAGAGCTTTCAGAGCTTAATTACGCTTGATTTGGTTGTTTATTTGAATTATTAGACTGATAATTAGTATTACATATTTCTATTGTTCTGTTTTGATTAAATTTTGGATCAATTTAAGGATAATTGATTGATTTATGGAAGGTTTGGATTGGATTTGAGGTGTTTAAGGTATAGGTAAGGTTAGGATAATCGGAATTGGAGTTTGTTTTGGTTTTGGATTGAATTGGTATTGGTTCTGGTTTGTGTCCGAAACAGATTTTTGGTTTTGGTATAATTGGACTGGTAATCTGGGTTAATTGGTCACGAGTATAGTTGATTTGGTTTGGTGTTGTGATGACGACTGTTTTGGTACTTGATTTGTGAGATTTGGTTACGTATTGAGTGTGTATTACGGATTTGAGATTCTGGGTTTTGTGTTCTTCATTTCCAGATTTCTGGAAATCTTCGTTGAAGATTTGAATACGAGATTGATTCGTTACCATATTTCACCCAGTTTGCTATGAGTTCTAGTTGATTCGTTATCCATTCGCTATGAACTATAGTTGATTTGTATAATCAGTTCGTTAATCTATCTGATTCGTGTTCACAAATTCGTGTGACACGTGATCATCATGAAATTTGTGTTATAACAACCTTTGCCACGTGGCATTAGGTGTCAGAATTTGTTACAAACGGTTGTAACAACCTGATTCACTATAGTTTGATTCGCTATCAACTGTAGCTGGTTCGTCATCGTATTTCGCTAAACTAAGCTTAGTGCTTCGCTAAGCTTATCTGAGTGATTCGTTACATGAAATACTCTAATTCGCTAAGTTTGTATTTCGTGATTCGCTTACTCATTCGTTGACCATTGGATTCGTTAATCATCAAATTCTAATCGATACAAGATAAACCTTAACTTTGTTAAGATTTAATTTGTTGATCACTGTTCACAGTTCGCTAAAATTGTTTACATTTCGTTACAGTCACTGTTCACGATTCATTAACCTTATTCTTCACAAGTTACCATTGAATCTTTAAAATTTTCAAAAATGGCTGGTATGTATGCATTAGCCTCACAAAACATGTTGATGCAACAGATGTTACAATTGGACACCGAGATAGGTTCACATTCGAAATGTCAAAGATTGATGAAGTTTAGTGACTTTGCCAAATGGGAACCTCGGTTTCGTGCCCATATAGGATCAGTTCATCCTGATTGCTCATATTGTTTAGATGAAGTTTATAATGTTCCTATGATTGGGGATGAAACTATCGGATTCAGACCTAAAGCTATATCTCAATACTCACAGGAAGAGAATAAAGCATTAGAGATAGAGACAAAAGCCTATTCTACTCTAACCATGGTTTTACCTGAAAATATCTTTCACCAAGTGGGTAGTATAAAAATATTTGTCTCTTTGTTTCAACATATCCAAATGAGAAGTATAGGAAACACGGCTGAAAGAAAAAAAAAGGTTATGCTTAAGTTTCAGTTCAGAAACTTTAATTTACTCAAAGGTGAGACAATTGAAGAAATGACAACGAGATTCAATCACTTGATTGCAGAGATGGATAAAATGAAGTTGGAAATTTCTGAGATTGACAGGATTGATACTATTAAGAGTGCACTACCAAGTTCGTACTCTAGTTTCCTAATGGTATTAAAAGAAAACAGTTATTTCAATGAAGACTTGACTGCAAGTGAGTTTTTACAAAAGATTGAAGCGCGTGAGTATGATCTCAAGTGTCATAAATCTTCCAAGGAAAGTCAAGATCCTGCCTTCTATGGTGGTAGCATGCCTCTAAGTTCAACCATTTCACTGATTACTGATTTTCTGACACAGAATGCAAGAGAAAATGAAACAACCATATATAGTGATCCTAGAGCATGTTTTTATACTACGGGTAATTCTGGGTCACCAAATGTTTCTGCTGGTTCAGGAAGTTCATCTACTACAAATCAATACTCATCACCTCCAAATGTCAACATGAAAGAAGCTGAACAAAATTTTGCCTTTTTATCAGCTTTCATGACTTCTTATGAAAATCTGATGAGTAGCAAGATTGCCACTAGTGATCTGACTGATGAAGACTATGATCATATTGATCCAGATGATTTATAAATCATGGATTTAAAGTGGAACATGGCAATGATTGTTCGTAAGGTGAAAAGATTTATGCAAATAACCGGAAAGGATCTTCCTGCCTTGAACAAGAAATTGGGATTTGACAAGTTAAAGGTGAAATGTTATAATTGTCAAGAATTCGGACATTTTTCAAAAGAATGTGGCAAACCGAAAAAGGAGTATACTGGTCCTCGTGGTCAAAATCAAAATTCTTCAACACCACGAGGTAATGATGCTAAGAAGAAACCATCAAGTTCTGGGTCACAAGCAATGTTAGCTGATGGAAATGATTGGTCACAACGACTATTGTGTAATGATAATCAAGCTAATTTGGCTTTGTTTGGATTGACTCAAGATTTTCATGATGCTAGTGGAAGTGAGGTGTCTTCTGATAATGACTCTGGATCTGATTCTGATAACTCCTGTGACAAGCCTACAACTGTTTTTGCATGCATGGCTAAAATCAATGAGGTTAGTCATTCTAATTCTGCTACATTATCGGTTAAAGTAAATTGTGTTGAATGTGAATCTAACAAACCTAAGTTAGAATCTTTAATGAATCACAATGACAATTTACTGAGAGAAATTGCTTCATTAAAAGATACTTATCAACAATCTCTTGAATCTTAAATGAGATCTCGTGAAAATATTGAAGCATTGTTGACAAGTAATCATGATCTTAAAGCTGAGTTATCTGTGAAAATGACAATTAATGACCAAAAGTTTCAAGAAATTTTGAAACATCGTTCAAAGATAACCGAGCTTGAGAATGAGGTTCTTGAGTTAAAGAACAAATTGGGTAAATTTCGAAATTCTTCTTTTCTGTTGAATGAAATTATAGAAGTTTCTGGAAAACAAAACGATTCAAAGAAAGGTATAGGTTTTGTTGAAATTCCTCCACCGTTTCACAATGATTATAAAATTAACCCTTTTGCTCCAACTGAGGAAGATGTCATTCTTAAAGAACCTGTGATTTCAGAAAAAGCAAAACCTATTACTCCTAAAGGTCTTAAAACCCAATCTTCAATTCAGAAACCTCATGTTCAAAGCAACAAAGTCTTTGTTGAAAATGTTGACAAATTTATCATTGAGGATGTGTTTGAACCTGAAATTATACACAAGAACAAGAACATTCCAAGTTCTAATCTCATACTTTGTGAACCTCATGAATTTGAGGAGGCTGTGTATGGTTCGCACACAACTAAGCTGAAACAAGATGCTCATGTTAATGTCAAACCAGCGAGGGCTAAGAAACCAGAAAAACCCAAAATTTCTGAATAGGATTCGTTGCGTTTCATAAATCCTAATGTTTCTAAGTCATCATCTGGCCGTGTGTTTAAGTTAAAGGAGATGGACATGATGTTCACTGAGAAAGACATTCCAATAAGTATCATTAAACCTGAACTGATTAAGAGTGTGTTTCATAATGAAACTTCCAAGGTTCGTGAACTTGAACGTCAATATGCTCAAGCGAAAACATCAGTTTCATCTGATCCATTAACTAAATCAAAGCAAGTTTTAAAACAAGCTAAGAAAATTCAATTTGTAAAGTCAACTGGAATAGATACATTGTAAAGGTTTTCAAAATGTTCTAATTTAGATTTCTATTTGAAAAAGAAAGCTGAATTATCTGATGATTTTGCTAAAAGCGTGACCAAAAAGCTGAGTCATCATTCATCATCTGTGTTACATGTTTCGACAAACTCTCAACATCATCATGTTGACATGCGAAGTTGTTTCCTTTGCTGCCAACAAGATCATGTAGTAAGTAACTGTGGTCAGAAGAACTATCAGAATCTTCACCCTTTTATCCAGGATCATTCTAAACCAGTTCCTTTGGTAAAGGAGATTCTGAAACGACCTGTATCGTATGCTGATGATACTCATATTATGTTCTCGAATGTACATCCTCGAAAAGTTGTTTATGTGAATGAAACTCATGGTTCCGTTAAACCTAAGTTTATTCCAACCGAACCAATTTGCAACAACGTTAATTCAAATGTAGTTCAAGCTGCGTATCTAAGACGGAAGTCTAAGAAACCTGTAAGTTATTCTCAAGTCGCTGAACAACAATTGAATGCAACTAAGGTTAATTTTTCTCAAGAAAACCAAAAGGTGCCCAAGACCTAGGCTTGGGCTGCCTTTTTGAACTAATCATTTTCGTTTGTGTGTAGGGTACATCCAAGACCATTTCTGGTGAAAACTGGATCATGGATAGTGGATGTTCTCTTCATATTACTGGGAATCTCGACCTCTTAACAAATGTAAGAAATATTCAAGGGGGTTATGTGGCATTTGCTGGGAATTCTGGGGTATGATTACATAGGAAGGTGATGTTTCGAATGGGAAGATTACTTTTGAGAAAGTTAACTATTGTGATAAAGTGGACCATAATTTATTGAGTGTGTCGCAAATCTGTGATAGACAATACACTACAGTATTTACAGATAAAGAGTGTCTGATTTTAAAACTGGGTTATGTGATTCCTGAGGACATGGTTGTCATGCGATCCCCTCGATTAAATGATTTTTATCTTGAATATGAATTCTAAAGTATCTACATCGATCGAAACGTCTTTTGTCTCGAAAGCAACCGAGTAAGATTCTATTCTATGGCATCATAGAATGGATCACATACATGTTAGAAAGATGAACTATCTCATGGCTAAGGACTTAGTTGAGGGCGTTTCATTGAAGAATTTTAAGTTATCCGATCACTGTGTTGCTTGCAAGAAAGGCAAACATAAGAAGAAACCGCACCCATCTAAGTTATTAAATTCCATTGATACTCCGCTTGAACGACTTCATATGGATTTATTCGATCCAGTGAATTGTGCGAGTATTTATGGAGACTGATATTGCCAAGTAGTTAGATGATTATTCACGATATTCATGGGTCTTGTTTATGAGCTCAAAAGATCAAACACCGGATCTCGTTCAAAACCTAATCACTAAGATCGAATCACTATACAAACAGAAAGTGAGGAGAATTCAAAGTGACAACGGTACTGAATTTAAAAATATTGTATTAGATTTCTTTTGTATACAAAAAGGAATTCATCGAGAATACAGTGCCCCATATGTACCACAATAGAACGGTGTAGCTGAAAGAAAGAATAGAACGTTGATTGAAGCTGCTAGAACGATGCTTGCTGATTCAAAGCTTCCTGTCCAGTTTTGGAATGAGGCGGTGAATACTGCTTGTTATACACTCAATCGAGTTCTCACTGTTAAAAGACTCAAAAAGACCAGTTATGAATTATTGAATAATCGTAAACCTAATTTAAAGTATTTGGAACCATTTGGATATCCTTGTACTATGTTGAAAAAGGATATGGGAAAGTTTTATGAAAAAGACATTGAAGGTTATTTCTTGGGGTATGCGTCACCTAAGAAACGAGTGTTTAATTTTACATCCGGTTGTGTTGAAGAATTGTACCATGTGGACTGTCAAAAGTATACTACTCCTTCTCAAGGAAAAGGTCCCGACTGAATGTTTGACTATGATGGCTAATTTAATTCATTTACACCAATGACCGATCATCTAGATGAAGATTTAGTTCGTGCTTATTTTGAAGAACATTTGGAAATTCCAAGGATTGCAAGTTCAAATGATGTTGAAGCTCCAATTGTTGCTCCAACTGAAGAACCTGCTAATGAGTCTCCTGTTCATTATGATAATGCTTCTACTTCATCTGATGATAATGCAGTTGTGGATAAAGTTATTGAACTTGATAGTGATGTTTCATCTCCTGAATTGGGTGAACATTACACTAATTTATTTGAAAATGTTGTTGTTTCAGAGAATCCTACTCTCAAAATTCATAATTACCATCCACAAGAAAACATTATTGGAGACCTTGATGTGGGAGTACAAACACGACATCAAATTGCTTCATCAAATGAAAATAATGTCTTATGTGCTTATGCTGACTTACACTCGTCTGGAATTGTAAATCTTGCTAAATTCACTTGTTTTCTATCTCAAGTTGAGCCAACGAATCCTCGTGTGGCACTTCAAGATCCTTCTTGGGTAGAAGCCATGTAAGAAGAATTACAGCAATTTGCACGTTTAGGTGTTTGGGATCTTATCGATAAACCTGCTAGAGTCAAGAAGGCGATTCCGACTAAGTGGGTATATAAGTGTAAGAAAGACGATCATGGGGTAATTGTGAGAAACAAGGCACGTTTAGTGGTGCAAGGTTTTCATCAACAAGAGGGTATTGACTACATTGAAGTATATGCTCCAGTTGCAAGATTAGAGTCGATTCAAATCTTTCTGGAATATGCTGCTTACAAGAATATTATAGTTTATCAAATGGATGTCAAGAGTGCTTTTCTCAATAGTGAACTTCATGAGGAAGTGTTCATTTTACAGCCTCCAGGTTTTGAAGATCCAGATTATCCTGACCGTGTTTACCGATTAAACAAGGAATTATATGGTCTACATCAAGCCCCGAGAGCTTGGTATGGCACGCTTGCCGACCATCTGAAGGATAATGGTTTCAAACGTGGAACTGTCGACTGCACTTTGTTTTATAAGAATATTGGTGATGATCTTCTCCTCGTTCAAATTTATGTTGATGACATAATCTTTGGGTCTACAAACGACACGTTGTGTAAGGAGTTCGAGAAATCAATGCAAACCAAGTTCGAGATGAGTTCGATGGGAGAGGTGAATTTCTTTTTAGGGTTGCAGGTTCATCAGTCTGCGAAGGGAATCTTCATTCATCAGATAAAATATGTGAACGACGTCTTGAGCCGATTCTAGATTACTGCCGGAAAAATCCCTTCTACTCCTCTTCCCGTGGGTCACAATTTATCACTGGAAGAATTGGAGGATACCGTTGATCCGACCCTCTATCTTGCTATGATTGGTTCTTTAATGTATTTAACTGCTTCTCGGCCCGACATAATGTTTGCTATTTGTTTTTGTGCTAGGTACCAAGCGAGTCCCCGAGTGACTCACCTGGCAGCGGTCAAGCGTATTCTGCAATATCTAAAGGGCAATCCTGACATTGGGTTATGGTACCCCAAGGATGATAATTTTGATTTTACCGCTTATTCAGACTCAGATTATGGGGGATTCAAGATCAATTTCAAGTCTACTAAAGCGGGATGTCAATTCTTAGGAAGCCGGCTTATTTCCTGGCAGTGTAAGAAGCAGACAACGGTCTCCACTTCAACCGCTGAAGCTGAGTATGTTGCAGCCTCGAGTTGCTATTCCCAGGTTTTATGGATACAACAACATCTTCGCGACTACGGTTGAAGTTTCTTACTACTCTCATTTTGATTGATAATTCTGCTGCTATTAGTATCACCAAAAATCTCGTAAAACATTCTAAAACGAAACATATCGAAATTCGATATCATTTTATACGGGATTTCTATGAAAAGAAATTAATTGATCTTGAGAAAGTACATACTGATTTTCAGAAAGCCGATCTATTTACCAAAGCCTTTGATAAAACACGTTTTCATTTTTTGCTTGGTTTAAATGGATTGAAGACCCTTGCTGAGATCCTAACATTAGGATAATTATCTTTTATTTTAGTTTGTTCTAGTTTAAATTTTACTTTGTTTTTAGGTTTTAGGGGGTGAACCTTAGAAAAATAAAAAATATTGTGATCTTTCTTGTTTAATTTTTGAAAAAAACCAAAAAGATTGTGATTTCTGCTTGTACAGAAAATTTTGAAAAAGTCAAAAAGAATGTGAATTTCTCATTTTGTAAAGAAAAATCTGAAAAGACAAAAGGATTGTGTTTTTAAGTTTGTAAAGAGAAAAACCAGAAAGATTTTCGCTTATATTCGCTGATAATTTCTTGTAATTATTCGGGTTAGCCATTTACCTGACAAATGGAAAGTACTTGGGGCATTCGTTAAGCTTACTACATTACTTTCTCGCTGAAAATTATGTCAGTTATTTAAGTTTGTAAAGCATGCTTGCATGTATTGGTCCTGGTCCTGTTATCTACTTGTAGATGGATAGGATAGCCATTAATCTATGGACTTAAAGTAACTTTGGCGATTAAATTTTTTTTATTTTATGCTCCACAAAATTTTGAGTTTTTGAAGCACAAAGAGAAAATGATAGTACATTGATTATTTGACCCCATATCCAGTAAGAAATAAGCTTAAAAGACTAAGTGCTTAATTGCATTGGTGCATTGATAGGTCTTAAACGATTATTAGAGCAAAATAGGTGATTTAAACATAAAGACTAGCCAAATTGAAAGAGGTGCTAGTCTCTAGCAAAAATTTCGGTAAGGATGGCAGAAACGTAATAACCGGTCATACTCAAGCCTTATAGTTGTTGATCACCCAAAAATATAATAAAGAAAATAACAAGCTTTAGGATTCTGGACATTGTGAGCCTTTATGCGGCTTAATCATCTGGGTATTCATATGCATGAATATTTCACTCGCTTTGAGAGCAAACCCAAGGTCATTAAACTTGATCACTGTTATACTTCGTACAATCTAAATTACTGACTTGATCAAAATCCGCTGTTAGTCATACATATGTTCCTCCCTTGCGTGCGTCTCAATACCAATAAGAAACAGACCCCAGGGGATACAACGTATGTAAGCCAACAGATGGACTCGTGCATACTCACTCACAGTAAAGGAAACTTGATGCATTGCTCAAAATTACAATTGGTATCAAAAATTTTGATCAACACTATAACGGTTTAAGTCAAGTTGGGGTGATTTGGAAAAAATCAAATTAAGCTTGAACCGAGATTAGAGGCTGATAGTTTCTGATATTCTGTGCGTTAATTAAATCATTAATCATATCACAGAAATGCTCGAAAGTTGCTATAAGATTTAAGTGGACAACAATATCAATGACCGACTTAACTCCAGTCATAATATCACTGAAATATAAAACTATGATGGAAGGGCATTTTGGTCAATATGATTCTTTGCTCAAACTCAACAAAAATACAAAAATATGTCCTGTTTTTGAAATTCGTATAAAACACAAAAAGATTTTATATTTCATGTTTCGGATACTTTTCTTGTATATACATTCTTTAATTTTTACAAAATACCAAAAATATTTTACTTTTTCTTTTTATATATTATTTTAAATACTTTAAGTTATGTTTCGAAAACATGAAATATTTTTAAATTAATTGATTATCAAGATAAACGGTCTCGGTAATCCTCGTAAGATAATTGAATAAACTTTTTATTTATTTTATTTATTTATTGAGTGTATTCAATTTTTATTTTATTTAAGTTAAAATTAAATAAACTTTAATTCGTTAAGTATGGATAACGAATTAGGTTGTTCTCTAGCGAACTTCTTTCTAGTTCGCTCCCCTAATTCGCTTCCGCACTCTGTAACGAACCACTTCTAATTCGTTATGCATATTTAACGAATCAAACAATGAGTCAAATCTAATTCGCTACACTACGTGAGTAATTTGAAGAACGAATTAGCTAATTCGTTAGTTCAAATTCATAGCGAATCAGTTTGATTCGTATATTGGAAAACGTGCAAGGACTGTGTATAAAGGACAAGAGTAAACCGAACCGTCCTTCACTGTTTCTATTTCTTCTTTATACAAACTGCAGCTCAACGAGAAAGGAATAGAAAAGGGAAAGAAGTGGCAACTGAAAAACCATCAAAGAAGAGATGTGTATCAGCTGGGGCTGGTGTAATTATCGGTGTTCCACCGTCTCGTCTGACTATTTCACAACGTCCGGCAGTGCCGCTCACTACTAGCACTCCGACGCTCACATTAACGACGACGATGGTGTCTCATGAAAGGCGTGGTTTGATTCCACAGATGGCTTTATCTGAAATACCAAGGCCACCTGCTACATCTTCTACTGTTCCTCCAACACTGTCCATGAGGCCTCCTCCTCCTCCTAGTGATGTCTCTTTTATGAGAATTACTCGGCCTCAAGGACCAATCCAACCAGTTCATCCATCCCTGTACAACTTGCCACCAAACCGTCAGACAGATATGCTGTTAAAACTTCTTCATCTGTATGAAAACCAAATGTCTTCTAACCGTCAGAATTAAGAACGCCTTATGGAGAATCAAAGAAGGCTGATGAGTTATGTATGATACTGTCAAAAAGAGATAAAAGAGCTTCGTGCAATTGTTGAGTCTCATGGGGTGAAACTCAAAGAACGGGAAGATCTGATTCTGCAATTAACATGAAAAGATGATGCTTTGAAGAAACTCAAGAATGATGATCAAGATCCTGACGAGTCTGGTGCAGAAGGTGAGCCTAATCAAGCGCATGGCTCATCTTCCGGTGCTGGTACAAGTGGCGGTGATAACTCGGGTAAGCAGCATGTTGTGTATCAGGATTCAACTGCTGTTAAACCAATCGAAATGATTGAAGCCAACACTGTAATATTTGTGGATGGATCGGGAATGGTTAGGAGTGTGGTGAACAGGGATGAGATTGAGGTTGGTGAGTTCGTTGATAGGTCTCTAACACGGGAGCAGATTTCCATACTACTTAGGTTGAATGATGAACAGTTAACTGTGTTAGAGACTGAGCCTGACGTTGAGGTGATGAATGAGGAAGGTATAACAAATGATCCGTCTATTCATATGAATACGGATTTTATTTATGAAGACGAGGAAGTTGAGGTAGAAGACGTCACTGCTGAGGAGTATCCTGACTTATTTCAACACACAAACGTTGATCAAGGTGCTCTAGTATTCGATGAGCAAACGTTTAAAGCTGCTGAGGATGATTTGGTAAAGGCATCTAAGGGTAAACAGGCAGCTGATGCAGTATTTAATTCACTTGAAGTCATATCCAATGTTGATATTGCTAAATGGTTGAGTTATAAGAAAGTGGGTAAGATTATCAAAGCATATCGGTATGTTGATCAAGAACGAAAAGAAGAAGCTGCTGCTAGAGCCAAAGCTAAACAAGTGACCTCATTCAAGACTGTATCAAAGGTTCATGGTGATATCGTCTCTTGGCTATATGATTCCGAGCTTAAGGTATGTATAGTTAAATGGGAAAAGGGAATCCAGTACTACGAAACGATAATGGACGTTCTTAAACTACCGCGTTGGGATGTTCGTACCCTTGCGTGTAGTCCATTTATCAATCGTGGTGGCGACCGGACAGCTGAGTGGTTTCATCAACACTTGCTGTTCGAGGTCAATCATGGTTTTAAGTTCTTCAAGCCCCAGGTCCCGAGACGTAAACGTATTGACGAAATTGATCCAAGGACTGGCTGGAGGAAACTTGTTCTTAAGGTAAAACCGCCGAAGACGATGAAACGGGTGCCGGTGAAGACGATGCACCAACACATGCATCTTTCGTTTGACTTTTGGTACTATAACAATCGTACTGGCGAGGCCGTCATTGTGCTTGGTAAAGGACTAAAGACTGAGCTTATCAAGATTATCGACCCAATGTGGTTGGTTAATTTAACTGAGACCGACAATGACGTTCTGCACAAGAACAAGATTATATTTGAGCACGATGAAGACTATGACCTGGCTATGCAATTACAACGCGTTATGCGTGTTTGTTATGAAAACGGAATTCATAGTTCGGAGACTGGCAGTCCAAGCGTTTCAAGTGAAAACCAAAGGCAAAGATCTCAAGACGAGGGGGTGTCCGTTAGTGCACGGTTTTTCGTCTTGAGTCTTTGTATTTATCGTTAACATATTTGTCATTTTGTTTAATATAATAAACAATTAAATATTGTAGTTCGCTAATGTAAGTGTCTAGTTCGCTAAGGATGTTTAGCGAACTAGATCTAAGCTATTTCCCTCTTGTTCGTTAAGGATGTTTAACGAATCAGGAGGCGATTTAGTTTTATATATGTAACGAAGCGGACTCTAGTTCGTTAGGGGATGTTAACGAAATAGGTCCATCTTCTATTTATACGTGAACACTGTTCACGAGTTATTTAAGTTTTAAGAGATAATTATCGAACCTCTGTCCAAATTTCTCTCGATCTTCATCTTAATATTATTCACACATATCTACTAATATTGATAATATATACATACATATAGCATACAATCAAACGTGATAATGAGCTAGATCCGAGATATAGGATTAATCGTATTCATCCAGATCTGTGATCTGTTTATAGTTATAGGATTGATCTGAGTTCCAACACATTAAGAGGTAGCCTCTTAACCATTCAGACTTAAGGCTACCTCTTAACCATTAAGAGGTTATGAGCCATTAAAAGGTAGCCTCTTAATGACTGTTAAGAGGCTACCAAACAGCCCCTAAGAGAAAAGAAGAGAGCTAAAAATTAAAAGATGAGTTGGAAAGAGCTAAAGCCTAAGATACTCCTATTCTTGTGGAATTAAAACCTAAGCCGATTGAACATAAAGGCCATGGGAAGATGAGGAGATGATCAAAATCTTGAAGGAAGTGATGAAGCGTAAAGGAATGAAAGAAAATGTTTTTGACATGTTGGGTAAAGCATAACTGAAAGAGCTGTTTTATGAACAGAAAACTGAACGGGAGAAGCCACTGACTGAAGGTGTGAATCCCAGAAGTTAACACACGGGTGGAAAAGCATGTCAACAAACATAATAAATTAAAACAACACAAAACTTCTTCAAACTTATGAACCAAAACGTTAACAATTTACATTGTCTAGATATTAAAAGTTAAAAGTTACAATAAGTTAATGTACATCGAACAACCAAAAAAAATCAAAAAAAGACATACACATGTTCTTTCATATTAAACCACCATCAACTTCTTCAAATATTCTACCAAAAGAAACTCATTTTGATTCACCACCTTCAAATATAATAAAACTATATCATCCAAATTAAATATACCATAATAACATATTTAATAATGAATAACATTTAAACATTAATAAAATTGTTTTTATTAAATTGTTGTTTTTATTAAACAAAATAACATACAACAACATCAACGTAAAATGACAACATAAAACATTTTTCTAACTTAAACCATTAAACTAAAAAGATATATGAATAAAAACCTTTTTGACCGTCGTTTTATACCTAACAAATTTGATACTCTTTTAAAACAACTCGTTTTGATATATTTTCAAAATAGTTACAAAATATAAAAAAAAAATTGGAATTAGTCAACTTCAAAAAATTATGAATTTTTTTTTTTTTTTACCAATCTTGCAAAAAACATATAAATCACTTACATTAATATTTGGTTAAACTTGCAAAACTTAAAAACGTTTTACAATAAATGAATTTTCAAATAACTTTGGAAAGATTAAAAAAATTTATGTTGACTTAGAAAATAATTAAAGGTGAAAAAATATGATACAAAACGATTTATGTTGACTTTGAATTTTTCTTAACCGATGTATATATGCCATATATTCATGTATTTTAATAAAAAAATATATTAAAACGATTAAAATAATTTTTATATTTAAATGAGAATATTATTAAAGACATTACTAACGAACGTATATGAATATCCCGTACAAACATAAAATGTAATAGACACGTATTTAAGATATTGACATTTTATGTTGAGTATATATTATGAAAATGAATTAAATTAGAATATATTAAATGTTTATTTAAGTTATAAATCTGTTTACCAAAATTTCCGGAACTATCAAAACTAATAGTTGGTCAACAATATTAAAGGAAGCTATTAACTTTTAAAATTTTAGAAAACACCGACCCACTTTATAGTCAATTCCAAAAATAAATAAATTATAGTCAACTTATTTATTTGAAATTCAAATTATTAATTTGAATACACATAAAAAATAATAATTATAAATAATGAATTTCAACTTTATTATATGATTTGATTAAATTAGAATATAATAAATTGTTATTCAAGTTATAAATCTGTTTATCAAAATTGTTAAATGAAATTTGTTATAGTCAAAGATCCTAAACACACAAAATATTACAAAAATCATGGCATAATGTAATCTAGAAATTATTATTTTTTAGTCGTTCCATAATTAATATTATTTTATTACCGTCAATGAAATCTGCATTCAAGTTTGTTACAAACCCATTATCATTAATTGTGACATTTATGTCTAATTATAAATTGGTCAAACATATAAGATATGAAGTTCGTGGAGATTGAAACTAATAAACATTATAATATTGACATGTAGCATCCCGAATTTTAGAATATTAAATAACAGAGAGTTTATGTTTTGAAATGTTTGTTAATCTTTAATCAAGATTAAATAAATGAAAGAAGTATGGGCTTGGGTAATTAAGATGGAATAAAAGGATGGGATGGGCCCTAGGTCCATGGGCTTAAAAGAGTATAAATACCCCCTTAAGTAAGAAAGAAGATGTCAGTTCAAGAATGTCATATGTCACTCAAGCAAGCTCAGTAATGGTAAAGTGTATGGTTGAATAATGAATATTAATGCTAGTTTAATTGCTAAAGAAAGGATATGTGAATGTTAGGGATAGGATTAATTGGTTGCTTGATTTGATTAACTGTTTAAAAGTAGAAACTAGCACGAGTTAAATCATAAAATGAAGTATGTAGAAACTGAGGAGTAATGCAAATAGTTAATAACACTTGGCCACTGTCATTAACTTCTTACCTTACGAATCATGTGCTAAATAATTCCTTGAGTGATGACGTTTGTGTTTTCCCTATTATAATACGATGGCTGGAGCTAGAAAAGTTGTGAGGGCAGGAGGTCGCACTTGGCGTCGTGGCAAGCCTCGTCTTGTCCAACTACCTTCGGTAGAAACAGCTTCCAACACCGGAGATGAAGGAAGCGCAGCTGGACGAAACCCAAGCAACAACAAAGGGGTTCAACTGGATCCCACAATTCAAGAAGCTATTGTTCAAGCTGTAGCTACTGTTGTGTAACGATTCCGACGAAACCAGGTATACCCTAACCGGTAGACGTTAGTTACGTCATATGTAATGTCGGGTACATGAGTTACCATGGTAATTATACGAGAATACATGGTTCATTGTATTGATTGTACGTGAATATATAATTCACCGTATTGAATATGCGATCAAACGATCGATAGTTATTGAAACCCGAATGAATCGAGGGTTCAATTATAGACGAGATATATGATATTTAGTGATGTTACGAAGTATTAAAGCTTCGGGATAAGTGGATTAAAGCACAGAAAAAGGATTTCGATTTAATAGTACGTCGGTACGTTAAACGAAACCTTTAATACCAAACCGAGCAAGTGACGATCGATCAAGCCGAAAAAGATGCGTAATAACTAATAATATGACGTTTTAAGTTAATAAATGTCATGGTTTAAGTTTTTAAATCGGTTTTATATAAATTTCATTTTTAGCCGAAAAACGACCGTTTTAACCTCGTTTTAAGCCGAATTAAACGTCTAACCGAAAAACGAACTGAACCAGATTATCCAAAACATTATCCAGATTACGGGAATCGGAATATGTGGCCTAAAATGAAGAGGTGGGTCCCACCCCACCCCCCATCATAGGCCGATCGGAATACCAACCTCCCCAAACCTTTCATTTCCTTTTTTTACACCAACATCTACATGATCTTCATCTCTTTCCACTAGATGAACTAAAAACCGAGTTTTGGAGCAAGAAAAACCGAGGTAAAAGTCGAGTTATTTACGTGTTCATCTTCGTTTCTTGAGTTTAATTGCAAGAAAATGAGGTTTCAATGATGAAAACCGATTCTTGCATGATCAAGTGATGTATACGGGTTATACAAGGGATCTTGGTCCAAGAAAGGAGCTAAACGAACCAAGAACGAATTTTTACGGTTTAAATCTTTGTTTTTGAATCATAACCGAAACTATAGTGTAAGAGGCTTGATCGTGAGTGTAACTTGCTTGGTATTGTGGTATGTTGGATGTAGGTTCTGTATTTAGTGGTAGATAAGGCGGAAAGACGAGTTTGTAGCTTGTAGTGGCGGAAAACGAAAGGTATATTTGGTTTATGTCGGTGTATGTGTTTTTGGACAGATTGTTGGTCGTTTAGAGTTAGGTCATGAAATTTTACAGGGATGTTCTACACATGAAAATAAGAGTTCTGTGAATTTTTGGTAATTTTTGGACAAAGGATGAATATTTGGTGAATTTAATGCTCGGCTTTGGCCAAAAATGGTGAAAAATAGTTAAATATTATGAAAAATTCTGAAAAATTGCAGATAGGCTTTTTATATCATTTATAAGTCACACACAAAATTTGAGGTCAGTTGGAGAAGTCTAAGTAGGCTTTTCGGTTAAACGAGTTCTAGGGTGTTCTAGCTCGGTTTTAGTAAAAATGGCATTTAAAAGAAGATTTTGGTTCTGGAAAAATTACAGGGGACTATGTGGATGGTAGGGGACATCCAGGAAAAATTTGGGATTTTTCTAAGATCGTTTGGTATTTACGACATATTTAGTGTTTAAATGATGTTTAAAAATAGATAAATAAATTTTAAATATAAGAATTAATTCTGGAAATAATTTTATAAAATTCCCCACTGTTTAAAAGTGATTTGTGCAAAATTTCAAGATCCGAGAGTAAACGGATAAGTATTTGTGCTAATTATCAAACTTTTAAAGTTAAAACGCGTAAACCGGTGAAGTTCGCTTAAGCGAGCTGACTGGTGTATAAAAACCCTAAAAATGAACTATTTTCATATAAATGAGTTAAACAAGTAATAATAAATCATCCGAAAATAATTCGGATGATTTGAGTAATTTTAACCTATTTTAACAGTTTCCGGTACGCCAAAGACGGAAACGGGTCCCGCGGCCAAACGGGACGTCTAAACCGAGCTATAATTTCACCACTTTAATTAAGTTATCAGTCAACAACTATTTTCGGGTCGTGTGTGACCAAACTCATTTTGAAACATAAAATTGGATAACCGTGCTGGGCACGCAAAACGGGGAAAACGAATTAATAGAAAATTTGACTGTTGAACTCTAAACGACATCACAATCTGAGTCCGGAGAAGTATTTCGGGTACAGTGCTGGGTTAACAGTGTCCCCAGATGTACCAGTTGACACGGTTAAAAGATTATATAAACAATAAGTGTATAATAACGATCTTAGGGATCATATTACAGATTGGACGCATTAATTGATAATGATTGTTGTTACCTGTTTGCATGTGCTAAGGTGAGTTTCACGAGCCCCTTTTTCTGAATTGTTTTCAAATATTTTCCCGGGGCGGAAAGCATGTTACTATTGAAATGTTTAAATACATACTGAACGCATGGATTTGCGTGTATTTATAAATATTTGATTGTACGGGAATCGTACGGAATTGGTACAGGACTGGGTTAACAGTGTCCCCAAATGTCTTTGGAAGTGTTTCCGGGTTAACATTGCCACCGGAGTGAGTACAGTACTGGGTTAACAGTGTCCCCAGGGGTCCCTAGAAGTGTTCCCGGGTTAACATTGTCCCCGGAGTGAGTACAGTACTGGGTTAACAGTGTCCCCAGGGGTCCCTAGAAGTGTTTCCGGGTTAACATTGTCCCCGGAGTGAGTACAGTACTGGGTTAACAGTGTCCCCAGATAATATTATATTATGATATGGATTTATCATGGTTTACTAAAATTGTGAAACTCACCAACTATTCGTAGTTGATCCGTTTTCTCACGTGCTTTTCAGGTACAATTAAGATGAAGTGATTGCTTACGTGCTAAATGCTTGATGTGTGTAAGATTTGCGTGCCGGATGTTAGGATACATTATAACAAATAGAATTGTGTATCGTATTGTATGATGCGTGTATCACCTAGACGGTAATGAAATACAAGATAATGCAATTTGAAGTATATTAATGTATTCAGTTTTCTTTATAAACAATGTGGTTGATATCAAAGGTGTCTGTTGCATCCCGTTTACGTTTCCGCTGCGGTTGCGGGGTGTTACATGTTGTGAAGAACTTAACTCCTGAAGGGTCTGCTAGAAGCAGTGAATGAACTGCTGTAAGGGCGGGAGAAGATGGTAAGAAATATGACGAAAGAGAGAGGGAGGCCTCGAGTGTGGTTAAATCTGTGAAAGTTGATAGGAGGAGAGACCGAGGTGGGTGCAACTGCAAGACATTTAAAGGTTGTGACCCGCCGAAGCTGACTAGTTTGGGAGACGCAATCGCTACACTCCAATAGATAACCACTATGGACAAGGTTATCCGCATTAGCGAGTTTCGTCCCGACCAAGCTTTGGGTTATGACACCCAATCATTTGGTGATGAGGCAATGTACTGGTGTGAAAGTGTGTAGCAGAGGAAGACTCGGGAGGAGATTAAGGCGATGAAATGGACTGATCTGTAAGAGTCGGTGATGAAGAGGTTCTGTGCAGATACCGAAGTTGAAAGAGCTGAGATGAAGTTCCTGACCTTGAATGCGGGAAAGATGACACACCGTGAGTATACTACTAAATTCAACCGCATGTCTAGGCCGGTACCAGACATGGTGAACACTGATGGTAAGAGGGTTAAGTGTTACATCAGGGGACTTCCGCAGAATGTTCGCACTTTGGTTAAGGCTAGTAAACCCACAATATTTGACTCAGCTGTGGAATTGGCTGAGATGGTTTATGAGGACCTTGCCATCAATGAAGAAGAGAAGAATGAACCGAAGAGAAAGAACCCAACCCCAAAATGAAATGAAGCTAACGAAGAGGATCCACGTAAGAAGAAGGCAAGGCATGAGGAGTTCACTGTTTGTGAAAAATGTGGAAAGAAGCACCCGGGAGAATGCAGAATGGGATTAGGAGTTTGCTACAAGTGTGGGAAAGCAGGACATTCCTCATGGGAGTGCAAGGATCACCATAGGTGTCATAACTGTGGAGGGCGTGGACACCTAGCAAGGGACTGCAGGAAGTCAAGGGACGAGATCAGAGCAGAGAAGAATGCTTGAGATATGTTTCTTACGTTTGCTTAGAGAAGACCATTCAAGAAGGCTAGCTACTAGCCATAAATTTAATTTATTTTTGACTTATTAATGACTCAATGCGTGTTGTTTTATATTGATGTTTAGACTGGTGTTTATTAATTATATGAATTGTCTTAGATGCATGATTACTTACGTTATGATAAAATTTCGTTTTAAACAATATTGTTAGAAAGTACGAAACAACGTCCCTTGGAGAGACGAGACCAGACTTGGTACATCGAGGGCCTCATGGACAAGCTACCACGAATATCTAAAACCCGTGAACATCACTCGATGACTGCAATGTCATGAGAAATAAGGATAACCCAGAAAACAAAGATGATTCAGCAAGTGTGTGAATAGTAGAAGTGTTCCTTTTTCCAAGGATGAGCTAGGTTTCGGGAACGAAACCTCTTTAAGGAGGGAAGACTTGTAACATCCCGAATTTTAGAATATTAAATAAAAGAGAGTTTATGTTTTGAAACGTGTGTTAATAATTAATCAAGATTAAATTAAAGAAAGAAGTATGGACTTGGGTATATAAGATGGAATAAAAGGATGGATGGGTCTTAGGTCCATGGGCTTAAGAGAGTATAAATACCCCCCCCCCCTTAAACCTCTCTAAAAACCCTAGATCCTCATTTCCATATTTCTATAGTCTCTACACACTCAAAACACACACATAAACCTACACCTTGCGGCCATGGGTAAGAAGGAAAGAATCCAAGACCAAAATCAAGCCAAATATTGAAAGATATTTGGTATACAAGCTATATACAAGATTTAATGTTCATAACCATGCTAACAGTGACCTAACGAACACATAAAGGTATGTTATTTACATTAAAGTTTACGATTTTATGAACGGTTGGCATTGAAACTTAAACCTAGAGTAGATCGGCTATAAACGAAACATAAAGTAGCATACTTGATGTTAATAAGAACTTCTCGAACCAACGGTTATGAACGGCTCGTTTAAAGAAACCCTAGAATTAGTCTTAAATGTTTCTAGCTATAAAGGTTCAAACTTTATGGTTACCTGGGTTAAGTTTTGGCCGAAAACGATTAGGGAAAAATTTATGAGTCCATACCGAGCCATGACAAGGTGTTTGGGTTAAAAAGGTTAAAGAAAACGATAATAAAGGACCAAACCGTGACCTAATATTTAAATAAAGTTCGGCTCATTCGACCACTTTTTGGATTTCGATGACCTTTGAGATTTAGATCACTTTTGAGATTTCGATGACTTTTGAGATTTCGCTGACTTTTGGGATTTCAATGACTTTTGGGATTTAGATCACTTTTGAGATTTCGATGACTTTTGAGATTTCGCTGACTTTTGGGATTTAGATCACTTTTGATCTTAGATCACTTTTTGAGCTTAGATCACTTTTGATCTCAGATCACTTTTGATCTTATATCACTTTTTGATCCTTAGCTTACTTTGTGATCATCAGCTTACAATATGAAAGTATTCTAAGTCTAAAATCATCTAATACAAGGCAAATAGATGAGATCAGACTTAGCCATTCTTGGCTGAAACACAAAAAGTCATCTAATACAACGCAAATAGATGAGATCAGACTTAGCCATTTTTGGCTGAAATACAAATGGGATGAAAATACTCGAAGTATAAAGTCACCTAATACAAGGCAAATAGATGAGATCAGACTTAGCCATTTTTGGGTGAAACACAATAAGTCATCTAATACAAGGAAAATATATGAGATCAGACTTAGCCATTTTGGCTGAAATACAAATGGAATGAAAATATTCTAAGTATAAAGTCATCTAATACAAGGCAAATAAATGAGATCAGACTTAGCCATTTTTGGCTGAAATACAAAAAGTCATCTAATACAAGGCAAATAGATGCGATCAAACTTAGACATTTTTGGCTAAAATACAAATGGGATGAATATATTCTAAGTATATAGTAATCTAATACAAGGCAAATAGATTAGATCAGACCATGCCATTTTTGGCTGAAATACACATAGGATGAGTATTGATACGTGTATCTTATATACAGTTAGCAGAGCTCAATTAAATAAGGGATTAACAATTAACGGAGAAATAAACAGGATCCAGGTGAGTTTCTAGCCCCATTTCCTTGTTATGTTTTCGGAGTTGTGTGCATACTCGATGTGATAGTTAATACACTTACCTTAAATGGTAAGTGTATGCCATGCATGATTTATATGTATCTATATATTTCTTGAATGAGAATGAAAGTTTGTCGGTACGTGAACGATCTTCGGATATTGCATGTATTGCCAAGGGAAGTGATAAGCTCCTTACATGGATATTAAATAATAACTTATATACAGTGTTCCTTCTACGGATAATATATAGAGTTCCTTCTGTGGATAATGTATAATGTTCCTTCTATGGATAGCATAGTGTTCCTTCAATGGATAGTGTAGTGTTCCTTCTATGGATAGAGTAGTGTTCCTTCTATGGATAATATATAGAGTGTTCCTTCTATGGAAAGTATATAGAGTGTTCCTTCTATGGAGAATATATATAGTATGAGTAATAGTAATGGTTCTTTTGATAGATATTATGTGATGTTCCTCTTATGGATATTTATGCAAGGTTAAAGTAATAATACATGTCTTCGGATATGTGAAGGAATGTATGAGAATGAAATGTATGTTGCCTGATTAACTAGAACTCACTCAGCGTAGCTGACTTTTAGTATGCATGCAGGTAAATATGTTTAATGAGCTAGCATGAGGAGGGCACATGGCATGGATTGAATGGCTGGTATCTGAAGATGGAAGAAAAATGTTGTTTCAAATATGATGTTCTATATATTATGCTTTAAAGAAAAGACCGAATGTTTTGAATCAAATGATTAAAGTTAACATTTCCCCGAAAGTTTTAATAAACTCTGATTTGTAGAACCGTGTTTATGAGTAAATATAACATCAAAAGTGAGGCACCGGTGACGGGGCCTTACGAGTTGGTATCAGAGCAAAGTTCAAGAGATTTAAGCATCCTACGTGCTTAGACTCGAAAGAGAATGGGATTTAAGTAAGAAAAGAAAGAATATGCCAGTTCAAGAATGACATGTGTCACTCAAGCAAGCTAATTAATGGTAAAGTGTATGGTTGAATAATGAATGTTAATGCTAGCTTAATTGCTAAAGAAAGGATATGTGAATGTTAGGGATAGAATTAATTGATTGCTTGATTTGATTAACTGTTTAAAAGTAGAAACTAGCACGAGTTAAATCATAAAAAGAAGTATGTAGAACCTGAGGAGTAATGCAAATAGTTAATAACACTTGGCCACTGTCATTAACTACTTACCTTCCGAATCATGTGCTAAATAATTCCTTGAGTGATGACGTTTGTGTTTTCCCTTTTAGAATACGATGGCTGGATCTAGAGAAATTGTGAGGGCAGGAGGTCGCACTGGCCGTCGTGGCAGGCCTTGTCTTGTCCAACAACCTTCGGTAGAAACAGCTTCCATCACCAGAGATGAAGGAAGCGCAGCTGGACGAAACCCAAGCAACAACGAAGGGGTTCAACTGGATCCCGCAATTCAAGCAGCTATTGTTCAAGCTGTAGCTACTGCTGTGAAGAACTTAACTCCTGAAGGGTCTACTAGAAGCAGTGAATGAACTGCTGGAAGGGCGGGAGAAGATGGTAAGAAATATGATGAAAGAGAGAGGGAGGCCTCAAGTGTGGTTAAATATATGAAAGTTGATGATAGAAGGAGAGGCGAGGTGGGTGTAACAATAAGACATTAAAATGTTGTGACCCGCGCGAAGCTGACTGCTTTGGGAGACGCAATCTCTACTCTCCAATGGATAACCACTATGGACAAGGTTATCCGCATTAGCGAGTGTCGTCCCGACTAAGCTGTGGGTTATGCCACCCAATCATTTGGTGATGAGGCAATGTACTGGTGGGAAAGTGCGGAGCAGAGGAAGACTCGGGAGGAGATTAAGGCGATGAGGTGGAATGAACTGAAAGAGTTGGTGATGAAGAGGTTCTGTGCCGATTCCAAAGTTGAAAGAGCTGAGATGAAGTTCCTAACCTTGAAGGCGGGAATGATGGCACACCATTAGCATACTACTGAATTCAACCGCATGTTTAGGCTGGTACCAGACATGATGAACACTGATGCTAAGAGGTTTAAGTGTTACATCAGGGGATTTTCGAAGAATGTTCGCACTTTGGTCAAGGCTAGTAAACCCGCAACGTTTGACTCAGCTGTGGATTTGGCTGAGATGGTTTATGAGGACCTTGCCGTTAGTGAAGAAGAGAAGACTGAACTGAAGAGAAAGAACCCAACCCCAAAACGAAATGAAGCAAGTGAAGAGGATCCACGTAAGAAGAAGGCAAGGCATGAGGAGTTCACTGTTTGTGAAAAATGTGGAAATAAGCACTCGGGAGAATGCAGAATGGGATTAGGTGTTTGCTACAGGTGTGGGAAAGCAGGACGTTCCTCCTGGGAGTGCAAGGATCACCATAGGTGTCATAACTGTGGAGGGCATGGACACCTAGCAAGGGACTACAGGAAGCCAAGGGACGACAGAAGAGCAGAGAAGAATGCTTGAGAACAGTTTCATCCGTTTGCTTAGAGAAGACCATTCAAGAAGGCTAGCTACTAGCCATAAGTTTAATTTATGTTTGACTTATTAATGACGCAATGCGTGTTGTTTTATATTGAAGTTTAGACTGGTGTTTATCAATTATATGAATTGTCTTAGATGCATGATTACTAATGTTATGTTAAAATGTCGTTTTAAACAATATTGTTAGAAAGTACGAAACAACTTCCCTTGGAGGGACGAGATGAGACTTGGTACATCGAGGGCCTCATGGACAAGCTAACACAAATAGCTAAAACCTGTGAACATCACTCGGTGACTGCAAAGTCAGGACAAAGAAGGATAACCCAGAAAATAAAGACGATTTGGCTAGTTTTTTAATATTAGAAGTGTTCCTTTTGCCAAGGATGAACTAGGTTTCGGGGACGAAACCTCTTTAAGGAGGGAAGACTTGTAACATCCCAAATTTTAGAATATTAAATAAATGTCAGGTCCCCTGATATGTTCGATTCGGCTCGGATCTTAATCAATCATGTCATAACTCACACAAAATTAATCGTGTTGACAAGAGAGTTAATGACGGGTTACTATATTTAGAAAGATGACCGTTTGTTAAAGGCGGAATCAATAACAAACATACGGTTTCAATAAATATTCAAAGATAGAAGGCACACACAGGATTCACTCAAAAGATTTCCATTTATATAATGTTCATCATACAAACGGGGTAATCGATTTAGGGTTTATAAGGAATCCTAGGACAACCGTCACACACAAAATACTCTTAATTAATATGTCATGTGTAGTGTGTGTGTGTCTGTTTGCCTTCTGTCCCCTCTTCTGGCGGCGTGCCCTAAATATTCTATTTATAGGCCAGCCAACCTAGGACAGCTGTCATTCCTTCTAGAAACCCTATCCGATAATACATATTCAAATTACATATTCAAAAAATAAAACTTTGTGTAAAACAAGTCTTCCGGGTAGGCTTCTCATTAATCTTCAGTCTCCAAGTACGCAGTGTACTCGGCCTTCCTTCAGACTTGGTAAACATAGAAGTGTACTCGAGAATCAGTTTCCGGGTAGACTTTACTTAAAGAATATTTTACCAAGTAAAATATTCACCGAGTAGACTTCAGTCTTCTTGAATTTATCAGACTTTACCCGATAACTCCTTACGAGCAACTCTGTTCTTCTATGGTCCTGTTCAGCTCTTTGTCATTGAATAACTTATTAGCAAAGTGTACTCGGGAATCACTGTACCTTGCTTGAGCTGAACCTTACTCGATATAACTTTAGAAATATTCTCTTAACTCATCAAGTATGCTCGGACCATATTTATTAATAAATTCCTTGCCCGGTCTTCCAATTACTTGGCTTCTTGGACTTGGTTAACCAGACCTTACTCGGATGAGTAAAATACTTGGTTTTGAAGAACAACCCTGCTTGACAAAGTGAACCTTGCTTGGAGATGCCAAATCAGTGATCCTTACTCGGGAAATCACTAAAAAGCATACCTTGCTCGGATATCCACTTAAGAAGACTATTTGAAGTAAACCTTGCCCGGGAGGCAAAATCTCGTACTCGGCTAAGAAAAGCTTGCTCGGAGTTCCAAGGTGTGCTCGGATTCAATACTTAGCAGTTTCTGAGGAGGTTGAGAAGATTCCAATCTTCCATATTCTTCGTTTAGGTCAAATCTCCTCATTTGGGTCAAACTCTTGACCCAACAATCTCCCCCTAGATTGGAATACCTCAGCTGACCCAAAACACTCTATGGTTACTTACACTTAGCAAAATACACATCAAATTAAGAGTCAAATTTCATAATCAAATTACATAAGCAAAAGTTGTCCGAAGACATTACATAGCAAAGCCTAAGATAAAAATTCTTCAATCTACCCAAAGGTGCTTGCTTAGGCATGGAAAATCCAATTTTTGCTGCTCTCTCAAGAATCCTAGCAACTCTGATTGCATACCACTTGTAGGCCTTTGTCTTTCCTTCGAATCAGAGAGATACAGTGCTGCAAGCACATTCAATTGCCATAGATTGAATTTTCTGAAGTTAATTTTAGAGAAGATCTTCACAATCTCTCCATTTTCCATCATAACATTCAGATGTTCAGTCCTGGAATCAGAGAATATTCCACTTGGCATAACATTGTGGTTGACAGAAAGATCTTTGACTATTACAGCAACCATGTCAGGGGGTTTATCTATCTTCAAGTGCATCTGCATTTGTTTTTCCTGAGTATCCACAGATATCTTCCTTTTCTTTGTTTTGTTCTATGTTGAGAGCAAGGATGTTGTCTGTCTGCAGAATTCCTCTACTTTGAACTTCCCCTTCAATGTCATCCTTGATAGATCAACCATCTTTTTGGATATTCCTTTGTTCTTACCAACCAGAGATTGAGCGGTTCCCTTCTTCATGTTCAGTTGTTGTCCCTTCATTTTCTTGAAGTTGCTCAAAATCTCTTTTCTTGTCATTGCTTTTACATGATCAAAAGGAATTCCATTTTTAACTAAAAATTTTGGTTTACCACCATACCTGCTAAAAAATTTTCGAATTTCCATTTCTTGTTCCAAATCATCTCTAAATTTCAAATCATTCACTTCATTGTCTTGAACAATCTTTTCTTAACTCAGTGTGTTTGAAATTTTATCAATAACAGCATCTAGTTTCTCTTTCACTTCTGTCTCTGATTCTTCTTGTTTAATCAACTTGAGTAGAAATACTAGCACACCATTTGGAATTTCTTTATCATTTAAGCAGTTGTCAATTACTTCTTGTGGGACTTCTTTCTGATTATTCTTCACTTCATCTCTCAGCTTTCTCTCATCTTCAAACATTTTCAACAAATTTTCTTGTTTTTCAAGGTCTTTATCAGACAATGTTTGACTCAGAAATTCTCTGTCATGAATTTCTGTCATTCTTTGCTCATAGACTCTTTTGGCTTCTGATTCAGATTCATTCATTTCAGAGTCCATTGTGTTCATTTCAAAGTCAATTGTCTTAATTTCAACATCCTCTTGTGCAATTTCTTTTCCTTTCAATTTCCTTCTTTCCTCACGATCCTTCCTTTCATTTTCTAGAACATTGTTAGCTTCATCATCTGAGTTGTCCTTTTCATAAATTGAGAGAAGCTTCAGCGAATTCTCCCCCTGATTCAGTACTTTCTCCCCTGTTTTGGGGCAGCTGAGATCTTCTCAACCTCAGAGAATAGGGTTTGAACTCGTTCCAATGCTTTCTTCAGTTCTTCAGAAAGATGATGTTTGCAGGAATTGGAATTACCTGGAGTTGGATCCATTGCTGATTTTCTGTTATATCCAAGAACACACAATTATCAGTTAGATCTCAAAATAAAATAAAATAAAAAATATAAATATCATTTCAATTCAAACCGTTGTCTTGAATAATATTGAAATCTGCACAAAAACACAAATGTGAGTTACACTTGAAATGTGAAGTTTGAATTTTGAATAGCATATGCAGGTCTTCATTTAATGAGAGTTAAGTCAAACGTAAGGTACATATCTGTAGCTTTATCAGAAAAGAGTTATGAATAAAGGTCTGCATATTTTGCTTTTCTTCAGCATGTCAGATAAAGTGAGAGATTTTAAAAGTGTTTTGTCTTTTATCTCATAAATTTCTTATCTATATCAAGAATGGTTTGCTTTGTGATATCAGATTTGCAGTGGAAAGAGAAAGAGGAAATAATGTTGAAAAAAAAATTAAGTCCCTCTTTTATACCTTTTTGAAAGTGGGTTTTAAATGCTTTTTGTCATTTTGTGAATTATTAGCTGTCAACCAGTAACATTATCCACTTGATATATTAAAAACATTTAATTTCATTTAAGATCATAAGACCTTACTCGAAAGGTTAATATATCCAAAGTCTACTCGGTCTTCTTCCACTAACAAACCTTACTCGGTCAAACTTTGTTCGGAAAATTTTCATTTTGAATATACAAAGTTTGCCCGAATTCTTTTATTTTTCAAACCTTGCTCGATCAAGTAAATTAATTTAAAGTTAAGAAATAATGAAGAAAGCCTACCCGAAATACTTGATTTCTTGAGAAATAAATCAAATAAACATTCTTACTAAGAATCTATTAAGATCCTCACAAAGATTTCTCAAATTCAATTGAAACTTATCTAGCATGAACCCTAATAAGAATCATAATCAAATTTTATCATACTAACTAACATATTCAAACAACGTATTCATTCAAGTATGAATCACTTAAACAATTTCATCATACCAACTTACATATTCAATCAACGCATTCATTCAAGTATAAATCTAAACAATTTCATCATACCAACTCACATATTCAATCAACGCATTCATTCAAGTATGCTTGTATACATAGTGTGCTCGAGCACTCTTTCAAATGTAAAGTGTGCTCGGACAACAATCTTATGCAAAGTATACCCGAATAACTTTCATATAGTGCAAAGTGTGCTCGAAAAGAAATTCTAGCAGACAGTGTACTCGGAAAGTCAAGTTTTTGAAAATTACCAAGTATATTGAAGGAACACAAGTGTACCCGAAATATAGAGTGTGCTCGGAAAACAAAGTTTGCCTGAAAACACTTGTAATGTCAAAGAGATCATAAACACACATATCACAGAGAATGCTCGGAACGAAATTAAACACATAAGCATTTAAGTGTGCTATAGTCTAAAATTTCATAGAGCTTGCCCGAAAATCTTAAGTTAGAACTAAGCTTGCTAGGATAAACACATTCAATCATCAGGTATGCCCTTGCTCGAGGAAACTCAACATATCAAACCATACCCGAAAAATGACAAACTTAAACAGTTCATCTAAGCGTGCCCGGAAAGATTAACAAGCCTTTCCTAACAACATATTCACACAAAGCTTACTCGGTGTACTCACTTAAGTTCACAAAGTTTGCTTGGAAACACAATCAGCATATAACATGCATAGCTTACTCGAAACTAGCATATAACATGCATAGCTTGCTCGAAACAAGAATTTCTTGTTAAAAGACAGCTATTACAACACATAATCATCTCAAGACTTCAAGCTTACTCGGGAAAATGAGTGCAACAGTGTACTCTACCTGAAAAGTGTAAACACTTCAAAGCATGCTCGAAAATCATAAACTTAGTCAGAAATGACTAAGCTTACTCGGAAAGTTTGAAAAATTATCAAACTTACCCGAAACAACATATTCACACATAATCAACTGTTTTGTACTCGGAAAGGTTATAATTCATTAACCTTACCCGAAAATACATATTCAAACAGTTTGTGCTCGAGAAGGTTATAAAGCATCAAACCTTACTCGAACTTACATATTCAACCTATTTTAGGCAAAATGCAACACTTTTTGACTTAAACCACTTGTCAAAAACATTTCTAAGTTATGTATTATTTCAGAACATAGTTTAAGAGCAAATTGTGCATTTAGAGATCAAATTTCAGTTATAATTCATTTTAAAACAATATCTTTAATAAACTGAAAAGATCTCAGGAATGGGATCATATTGACTAAGTAGCTATCTCATTACTTCACTCTTAGCATTATTATGACAACTTAGATAGGTTAACAGCAGGTATAAACTTAGCATGATTTTTATCTCTTTGGTGATATGATTAAAGTTCAATTTGAGCATAATGCAATAATGGTCAACACTGTGCTATGATGCCTCATATCTCTTCTCAAAGCTTATTTGGCTTTCCCCGGATCACCCCAATTTGACTCCAACCTCCTGTATTTGGTCAAAAATAGTTATTGTATGACAGAACTTATTGTATTTTTGTATTTTTAGATTCAAACATATATAGAGGTTGAACGTTGGACTTACAGTTAGCAACATGCATTTCATTCAAGATGAGACAGATTTTGCCAACATCTTTGTAGTTCTTGTTGTAACCCTCTTGTTTGATAAAATATTTAAAACACTTATCAACTTTTGGTTGATTTATTCATTCTTCCCCTTGTTTTTGATATTTTCTCAAAATTTCTTAAAGCATGTTCTTTGTCATATTTAAAAATGTTTCATTTTGGTTGACCAAATAACAACAGGCTCGTGTATGACTGGGTAATCACTTTTCTGCCGTATCATTCGAAGAGATCTAACTTGAGACATGCAAAACAACTATGCATCTCCACATAAAGATTAGCATATTCATTATGTTTATATCACCTTAGATTTTACATCATCATAGGAAAGCAACCATACATGTTAATGACTAAACTAAGGTCTTTTTAGCCTATTAATTCCATATGACCAGTTAAGTAGTCAATGTACTATCATTTCCCATAAAAATACAGTTTAATATTCAATCACCCCAATATCTCTTCATTATCAGGTTAATGGCTATCCTGTTTGACCAAAAAAAATGGTCAACAGGACCAAACATACATGTGAATATATGTCCTTTCAAAGTCAGAGCTATTGACATAGTTTTAAGTGAAGGAATAAGAAACAAGTAATAATTGCCCCAAATGCATTCAGTTTTCAGGTTAATGGCTATCCTTTGAATCTATAGAGATCTAAGGACCAAACATACACAAGTATATGTCCTTCCAACTGGGCAAATGACATAATTTTCAGCAAAAACAACTACTTGAGACTTTTCTTTAATAATCCTTATTTTAAGCTTCTTAAAAGCTTGAACTGAATAATCTTATCATATCTCTACACCATTAATCAACTTGCTCATGTTTTGACCAAAATATAGTATTTATGCAAAATTCATTATAAAATTCATTGAATCACTTAATTTTGACATAAAACACATTTTGACACAAACAGTTGCATCACACACTCAAATCTTAATCATTCTTATCATCATCAAGAAAAACAGACTGTACAAACATTCAATGTCTATCCTATCTTGACAACTTCAGAAGATCAGATTAAGAACATATTCAAGTAACCATAAACATTAATTACTCATGACATCATATAAGCATTCAATTTCACCTAAACAGATCAAACTACTTATCATAACATCAGATCAGTTAACATGATAGTCAAGGATTATCATCAATTTCAAACAAATTGTACAGATAGTTACTTAAGCACCTATCAGTTAACTTCAAGCTTGTGACATAATCAAAACATATTCAATCAACATTCAGTTGAAACATATTCAATATGTGTAATCTCTAATAAAATAATCAGTTATCACAAAGAGACACACATAGAAATAGTTAAGTCACATAACATTTAACATACTCACTAACATATTCAGCAACATATTTAGCAACATATTCAGCAAGTGTAACCTCTTCTAAAATATTCAAGTAGCACATAGAGGTACACAACAAAGCACACATCCTTAATCAGATTTCATCAGAGTTGATCATTCCCAGGGCTTTCAAAAGAAAGTTGAACCTGGTTCTATCCAGTGGTTTGGTGAATAAGTCAGCCAAATTATCACTTGTATCAACTCTTTGCATTTCAATCAAACCTTTTTCACTGCAATCTCTGATGAAATGATGTCTGATTTCAATGTGCTTAGTCTTATAATGTTGTACAGGATTCTTAACAGTAAAATATGCAGCAGTATTATCAATCAGAATAGGGGTGTTTAGAAAATTCAAACCATAATCCAGCATCTGATTTTGAATCCAGAGAACTTGTGCACAGCAGGCAGATGCAGCAACATATTCAGCTTCTGCAGTGGAGATTGATACTGTAGTCTGTTTCTTGCATTGCCATGACACTAGCCTTTCTCCCAAAAACTGGCATCCCCCTGATGTTGACTTTCTACTCATATTGCATCCATCATAATCACTATCTGTATATACAATCAGATCAAAGGATTGGTTCTTTGGATACCAAATCCCTAAGTCTGGTCTTCCCTTCAAGTATCTGAATATTCTTTTAACAGCATTCATGTGGGAGACTTTTGGATTTGACTGGAACCTAGCACACACACACACAGCAAACATGATATCTGGTCTTGTTGCAGTCAGATACATCAGAGATCCAATCTTAGCTCTATTTTCATACTCATCAACTGACTCCCCCTTTTCATCAGCTATCATCTTTTCTTTGGTGTCCATTGGAGTTGAAGCAGTCTTGTAATCATGACAGTTGAACTTATTCAAAATGTCCTGCACATACTTAGTTTGGTGAATGAATATCCCTTCAGCCTTTTGTTGAATTTGCAGCCCCAAAAAGAAGTTCATTTCACCCATGGAACTCATGCTGTACTTGGATTTCATCACCTCTTCAAACTCCAAACACATATTCTCATTTGTAGATCCAAAGATGATATCATCAACATAGACTTGTAAAAGCAACAAATCTGACCCTTTTCTTCTGTAAAAGAGTGTCTTGTCAATGGCTCCCCTTGTGAATCCATTTTCAAGTAAATGAGTTGATAGCTCATCATACCATGCTCTAGGAGCCTGATGCAATCCATAAAGGGCTTTGTTTAACTTATACACCCTGTTTGGATACATGGGATCCTCAAAACCTGGTGGTTGAGCCACATACACTTCTTCATCAATCTTTCCATTTAGGAATGCAGATTTAACATCAAGTTGGAATACTCTTATGTTCTTTGAGGCAGCATATGCAAGGAAAATTCTTATGGCTTCCAGTCTTGCAACTGGTGCAAACACTTCCTCAAAGTCTATCCCTTCTTCTTGAAGACATCCCAGTGCTACAAGTCTTTCTTTGTTCTTAATCACCAAACCCCTTTCATCCTTTTTGTTTCTGAACACCCATTTGGTTCCAATTGCATATCTGTCATGCGGCTTCTCTACAAGATCCCATACATGTAAATCTCTAAACTGGGCCAATTCCTCTTGCATAGCCTCTACCCAACTATTGTCTTTTAAGGCTTGAGCAATATTCTTTGGTTCTAATTGGGATAGAAAGCAAGAGTAAAGACAGATGTGTGCTGTCTCAGAATGACTCCTTGTTACTCTTTCATGCAAGTCACCAATGATATTTTCAGCAGGATGATTCTTTTCAACAGTAGGAGTTTGTATTATCATATTTGTAGACAAATTTGTGTCAAGATTTGATTCATTAAGTTCAGGTTCTTCAATGATCAAATCATCTTCTGCATCATGAAACTCTGGTGCGTCATCATTGGTTTGTCCTGAAGTAAATGCACCATTGTTTCCCAGATTCAAGCTTTGAAACAAGTTTTGAAATCTTGCTGTGAAAGCATTCTCATCTTCATTTGATTGGTTGCATGTGTACTCCCATTCTGAACATGATCATTTTGTACATTTGGAATGTCCTGATTGTTTACTTCCTCATCTTGTTCAATGGCATTGCTTGAGGAGATTTTCATAAAAGTATATTCCTTTTCTTTTCTTGCAACCTTTTTCCACAATTCTTCCAAGTCCAGTTCTTTCTTCTTACTCTCTTCAACATGTGTAGTGGTCTTGTAGAATGAATCATCAAAGTCTTTAGAATAAATCTTGAATGACTTTATTAACTTTTCATGATCAAACAGCCATGTTGCACCACTGACTGTGTTGAATTGATTTTTGTTAAAAATGATGTCAGATGACTCTATCACACTCATGTGATCTTTCACATAAACTCTGTATGCCTTTGAGTGAGTAGAATATCCAACAAAGAAACAATCTAGTGACTTAGTTTGAAACTTGTTCAAATAATCTCTAGTGTTCAATAGAAAACATTTGCAACCAAAGGGCTTGAAAAACTTGATGTAAGGCTTTCTATTATTGAAAATTTCATATGGACTCTTGTTATACCTTTTGTTTACAAGTACCCTGTTCTGAACATAACATGTTGTATTGATTGCTTCAGCCCAAAAAGTGACAGGCAGATTTGTATCAGTCATCATGGTTCTGGCAGCTTCTATCAAAGTTCTGTTTCTTCTTTCTGCCACACCATTTTGTTCAGGAGTTCTAGGAGCTGAGAATTGTTGAAATATTCCTTTCTTTGTGCAGAATTCTTCCATAACTCCATTTTTGAACTATGTACCATTGTCACTTCTCATCATTTTGACTTTCTTATTCAGCTTGTTCTCAATCATTGTAACACAACCAATAATCAACTCAGTAGACTCATCCTTGGTACTTAGGAAATAGACCCAAGTATATCTAGAATAGTCATCAATGATCACCAGACAGTATCTTTTCTTTCCAATACTTGGCACACTCACAGGACCAAAAAGATCCATGTGAAGTAACTCAAGTGGTTGATCAATTGAATTGATGAGCTTTGTCTTATGATTAGACTTGTGTTGTTTTCCCTTTTGACATGAGTCACAGTGATCATCAAACTTAAATTCTCTTGTAGGTAAACCAATCACATGTTCACCCTTGACCAGTCTATTCATGTTCTTTAAGTTTACATGACACAATTTTCTATGCCACAATTTTGATTCATTTTCAGTGGCTTTGGAAACAAAACATGCACCACTTCTTGAAATGGCTTCTTTCATATTTAACTCATATAAGTTGCCATTTCTGGGTGCCATCATCATAATCATCTCAGGTGGAATTATAAATTCAAGTTTTAAAATGAAGCAATGAGAATCATCAAAACTAACTTTGTAACCTTTATCACACATCTGTGATATGCTCAGAAGATTGTATTGAAGTCCCTCAACATGAAACACATTATCAAATGACACATTTCCATTTGTCAAGATTCCTTTTCCCATAATCTTTCCACCATTTTCATCACTCCCAAAGGCAACAGGACCTTCATATTTCTCTTCATAGTTCACAAGTGACCTCTTGTCACAAGTCATGTGCCTAGAACAACCACTATCCATATACCATATATCATTCAATGGAGTGGCCTATTCCTGCACAAAGAGAAATTTGATTAGTTAAGTGATGAGGTACAAGGTTCATCAACTTGCAACTTATCAGTATCAATTTCAGTGGCAGCCTGAGAAGTGAGTGTTGTAGGTTCAGAATCTGCATGAGTGATTTCCAGATTATCAGAATGATCAGTTTCATAGCCACATTCTCTTGGTGTTTTGAAAAGTGAAACTGAACATTGAGGCTCAACTGAGTCAGTGACATTCTCTTTCAAGACATAGTCCTTTGTTTCTGAGTAGTCTCTTATATCAGTCACAGCTTCAATTTTGGTTTCTGTTTTAGGTTTCCAAGTGAAACCTTGTGGTTCATATCCATGTTTTATCAAGAATTTTTATCACCGGTCAGTTCATTTGGTTTTATTCTCAGATAAATTTCTTTCCTTCTTGTCTTCTCACTGTTTGATGATTCTTGAGACTCATCAGACTCAACTGATTGAATGTCTTGATTAATCTTCAATGATTGACTTTTCTTCTTTGTCACCTTCTTTTGCTTCTGTGGTGACTCACTTCTTCTTGCAGACTCTGTCATTTGTTTCTTTCTTTTGATTTCAGCATTCCTTTTGTTACTTGTCTCCTTTCCCCACACATTTCCTTTTCCCAAATACATATCATACTTCTGTTTGTACAAAACAAAGTCTTGACCATACATTGTTCCATTTGGGACATGAAATGGTTTGAGGTTGAATTTTTCATTACATGAATCTGTGTGGTGACCATATTCATCACATTTTTTGCACCAAACCTTACCCTTGAAGGCTTCATGTTCTTTTGGTTTCTTGAATCTTTCACTTGGCTTAGGTGTATTGACTCCTAAAGTCTTCTGATTCTTTAGACCATTAAAATCAATTGAAAAAGGAACAAACTCCTCAATCTTGATGTCTGTCTTGCAACTTTGCTTTTGACAAAGACAACTTTCTTCATAATCATAGGTTCTTCATCACTGCTTTCTCTAACCCTTGACTGTCTTTTCTTATATTCTTCCATAATTTCAACTTCTCCAACATCCAACACCTCATGACTAGAAAAGATTGGATAAACTGGAATAAAATTTTCTGTTTCAACCTTTTCAGTCACCATTTTCCTTTTGTTGTTCTGCTTTATTCTAGCCAATACAGCTTTGCTTGGTGGTCTGACAGCATTGTAGTTTATCTTCCTCCTTTCACAGATATCAAAAGAAACATGTTCTCTTTTCATTTTATCATTTTGCTTCTTTAATCTTGGTGGGACTGGTGGATACTTTGGAAGTTTATCAACAGATTCAGGTTTCTTGTATTTTCTTCCTCTTTCAGCAGCTTTCCTTTTCAGTAATTTGATCATCACTCAAATCATCTTGATCCAACTCATTTGAATCAAGGTCATCCTCAGAGACTTGAACTCCAATTGACTTTTTCTCTTTCACTTCTTTCTTAATCACAAACTCTCCATCTTCATTTACTTCTACCTTTTTGTACAAATCAACAAATTCTTCCCTGTCTTGAAAGACATCTTTGAATTGTTGCAAGTATGCATCTCTTTTCTCTTTGTTAACTTTAGGCATAAAGTTGTTGTTGAATGGAGGTGGAACTGTCTTGTACTTGTCCTGTTCTTTCACTTGATTCAGTATTCCACATATGTTGCCAGTTGAGACCAAATTCTTCAGAAATTCAGTTTCAACCTTTAGTCTTGTGTTTTGCTCCTTTTCTTCAACCAACATCTTCTTTAAACCATCAATCTCAGTGATGTATCTAGTTTGAGTTCTGTAGATGATCATACAATCATCTTCAAGGCTCTTAATCTTTTCATCACTAATCATTTCACTAGCCTCATACTCATTTATGATACTTTTCTTTCTAAAACACTCACCTTCCAGCTTGCCTACTTTTGTTTTTAGTTCACTGACAAGTTCATTTAAATCAACTGTAGGAGCAGAGTGTACCTGAGAAGATGATCCCTTTTCTTTCTCAATTATGGCCATGAATGCCACATTTGCTTTCCTGATATCATCTGCAATGTCCTCTTCATGACTGCTCCAATCAAAACTTCCTTCATGTTGTCTAGTCACTGCCACATTTCCTTGAGTTCTGATCTGATTTTGATTTGCTGGAACAGTGTTGTTTGGAACATTTTGAACAGCTTGAAGGTTTTGATTGTTATTCATTTGAAAACCTTGATTCTGTTGCATACTTTGTTGTTGATTATTCATATGAGACTGAAAGTTGTTGAAGTTTGGGTTGTAATTGTTGTTGTTGAAGTTGTTCATTTGATTGTTGTTGTTGTTGAATCTTGACTGATTTTGTTGGTAATGTTGCTGACCTCTTGGTTGATTCTGTTGATATTGATGCTGACCTCCTGGTTGTTGATTCTGAAATTGATTTATCTGAAAATTTCTTGGTTGATTGCATTCTCTTGCAAAATGACCAGGTTGCTGACAATTGTAGCATATTGCTTTTGACTTGTCAAACCCAATCCTGTCATTAGGACCAGAAACCAGAGTTCTACCAGTTCTGTTATACAGCCTTCTACTTCTCAAACCCAACATGGCAGCTTGCCATTTCAAATCCATGTCTTCTAAGTCATCTGCATCAATTTGTTCTAAATCATCTTGAACCACACTTGTGTGAATCATGTTCTTTGCAACAAATGCATTATAAGACTCAGTGAACATAGACAACAAAGCTTGTGTCTCATTGTTTTGAACATGTCATGTTACAGGGTTAGTAACATTTTCACTAGACATAGAGGCAGAGTCAGAATCATCAATTAGTTGCACATTAAACCTCTGCTGATTTCCTTGAGTGCTTGTGCTACCCCCAATGAAAGATTTTGGAGTCATAACATTATGTTCAGCTGGTTCTTCTATGAAGGGAATTTGTTGTTGGTTCTTTGTTGACAGGTTTCCCATAGGGGCAATTAATGCATTTGAAACATTGAAGCTTGGTCTATCTTCCTTAATCATTTCATTCTCAATCATTTCAAGTTCAGCAGCTTGAAGAAAACATACCACATCATCCAATTTCAATTCATTGAAATTCTGCTTTTGAAGGATGAATTTGCAAGCAGTATACCATTCTTTTGGCATTGAGTAGAGTAACTTTGTATTCAAGTCAAAATCAGTCATTACATAATCAGTTGTTCTCAACTCATTCACAATACTCAGAAAATGTTCTAGTATTGATTTCAACCTTTCTCCATCCCTATATTTGAATCTTTCCAACTGTTGCTTCAATCTTTGCTTCTTTATGTTTTTCAGTTCAGAGTTCCCTTCATACATCTCAAGGATGGCATCATACATTTGTTTGGCAGTTGTGTGATGAGCCACCTTGGTCAGTATCTCCCACGACAAACCTAGCTTAATCATAGCCAAGGCTTTGTCATCCACCTTTCTCATCTTTTCTCTTACAGCAGCAGTTGTAGTAGCATTTGCACCTTCTTCTACAGTAGTTTGCGGACCATTCTTGATGGAGTTCCACATGTCAATGTTATTGTAGCATACGGCTGCTTCAAAAAGTACCTTCCATTTGATAAAGTTTTCCTGTCCATACAACCTTGGTATCTTGTTAGTAGACACCTCTTGTTCCTCATATCCAGACATCTTGAGAAACCAAAAATCAGTTTCTTAAAAAAAAGTTTTTCAAAAATAATCAGATCTGAAACCGAATGCTCAGATCTGATGTGTCTGATGTGATTAGAACAAGATTTAGATATAAAGATTAAAACTTTAATTTAAACAAGGAAAAGAAAACACCGAAAATTGTAGATCTGGAAGAAAAATGAAGAACAGGGCTGCTGACGTCACAAATCAATCGAACAGTGCCTGCTTACGTCATTCTTCTTCAAATCTTCAATCAGCAACACTCTTTCTAAAAATAGCAGTATTCAGGATCTGATACCACTTGTCAGGTCCCCTGATATGTTCGATTCGGCTCGGATCTTAATCAATCATGTCATAACTCACACAAAATTAATCGTGTTGACAAGAGAGTTAATGACGGGTTACTATATTTAGAAAGATGACCGTTTGTTAAAGGCTGTAACGATTCCGGCAAATTCAGGTATACCCTAGCCGGTATATACTATTTACGTGTTATTTAATACTGAATATATGAATTATAAAGTGTTTATACGAGTATATAAGATTCACAGTACGAATTATACTCGAATGTACAGCTAGTCGTATTGGAATTACGATTAACCGATGAACGGTTATTGAAACTCGAACGAATCGGGGATTACATTATAGACGAAATATATAATGTTTAGTGATGTTTACCAAGTATTAAAGCTTCGGGATAAGTGAATTAAAGCACAGAAAAGAGTTTTCGATTTAATGGTACGTCGGTACGTTAAACGAAACCTTTAATATCAAACCAAGCAAGAGACGATCGATCAAGCCGAAAAAGATGCACAATTACCGACAATATGATGTGTTAAGTCAATAAATGTCATGGTTTAAGTTTTTAAAGTTATTAAATCGGTTTTATATAAATTTTATTTTTAAGCCGAAAAACGACCGTTTTGGCCTCGTTTTAAGCCGAATTAAACGTTTAACCGAAAAACGAACTGAACCAGATTATCCACAACATTATCCGGATTACACAATCTGAATGTGTGGCTAGTATTGAAGGTGTGGGCCCCACCCCCACACCTTATGTAGTCCGATCGGACCAAGGGCATCCCCCTTGGCTCCCATTTTTCTTTTTTCTATCATCCTACTCTCAAAACTCTCTCCATCCTCCACACATTCAACCAAAAACCCTTGATTTTTAACAAGATTCACAAGGTATAAACATGTTGTTATGATTGAAACTTGGTTTTTATTCCATAATCTTGAGAAAATGAGGTTTCAAATGAAAAATGGGTGAAAACCCGAGATGAAACCTATTCTTACATGATCAAGGGATGTATACAAGTTATACAAGGGATCTTGGTCCAAGAAAGGAGTTAAAAGAGTCAAAAACTAATTTTTACGGTTAAAATCTTTGTTTTGATGTCTTAACCGAAACCATGAAAGAAATGGCTTGATTGTGGGTGTAACTTGCTTGGTGTGGTGTTATTGTGCTTGTAGGTGTTATATCTAGTTGCTAGCAAAGGCTAGAAAGCAAGATCTTGGCGATCTAAAGCTAGAAACACAAGGTAGTTCGGTTTTTTGTATGATTTTTACGATTTGGACAGAATGTGATAAACTTAGAGTTGAGACATGAAATTTCAAAGAGATGATCTACACATGAAATTATGAGATCTGTGAAAATTTGGTAATTTTTGGATAAAGGATGAATATTTGGTGAATTTAATGCTCGGTTTTGGCTAAAACTGGTGACAAATAGCTAAACATCATGAAAAATTCTGGAAAATTCCAGATAAGCTTTTAATAACATGTAAAAGTCACACACAAAATTTCAGGTCCATTGGAGAAGTCTAAGTAGGCTTTTCGGTAAAACGAGTTCTGGGGTTTTCTAGCTCGGTTTTGGTGAAAATGGCATGAAAAATGAGATTTTGGTTCTGGAAATATTATAGGGAACTATGTGTATGGCAGGGGTCATCCCAGAAAAATTTGGGATTTTTCTAAGGTCGTTTGATTTTTTCGACATATTTGGTGTTTAAAGGATGTTTAAAAATAGATAAATAAATGTTAAATATAAAAATTAATTCTGGAAATATTTTTATAAAAGTCCTTACTATCAAAAAGTGATTTGTGTAAAATTTCAAGATCCGAGACTAAACGGATAATTATTTGTGCTAAAAAGAACATAAAAACAAACTTTTAAAGCTTAAAACGCGTAAACCGGCAAAGTTCGCCTAAGCGAGCCGACTGGTGTATAAAAACCTTAAAAATGAACTATTTTCATGAAACTAAGTTAATCAAGTAAAAATAAATCATCCGAAAATAATTCGGATGATTTGGGTAATTTTACCCGATTTAGCAGTTTCCGGTGTATTAAAGACGGAAACGGGCCCCGCGGCCAAACGGGGTGTATAAACCGAGCTCTAATTTCACCACTTTAATTAAAATATCAGTAACAACTATTTTCGGGTTGTATGTGACCAAACTCATTTTTGAAAACATAAAGACGGATAACCGTGCTAGGCACGCAAAACGAGAAAACAAACTAATGGTAGTTTTGAATAAAGAACTCTAAGTGATATCACAATCTAAGTCCTGAGAAGTGTTTCGGGGTTAACATTGTCCTCGGATCGTGTACGGTACTGGGTTAACAGCGTCCCCAGACGTACCGGTTAACACGACTTTAAGTTATATTAATAGAAATTGTGTAGTAACGACTTAGGGATCGTATTACAGATCCGGACCGGTAGCCGCGCACAGTATTACATCCTTACTCACGAAAAGGTGAGTTTCACGAGCCCCTTTTTACTGAACTGTTTTAAGTATTTTCCCGGGGCGGAAAGCATGTTTCTATCAAAATGTTTAAGTACATGCTGATCGCATGGAAATGAATGTATTTATATAATGTTTGTTGTACGAGAATCGTACGGTAATGTACTAAGATGGTAATTGTCTGAGTTGCTAAAATTGTAAGGCCCGAAACAGTGTTCTGGGTTAACAGTGTCCCCAGAGGTTATTAAATGGGATTCTGGGTTAACAGTGTCCCCAGAGGGTATTAAATGCGTTTCTGGGTTAACAGTGTCCCCAGAGGTTATTAGATGTGTTTCTGGGTTAACAGTGTCCCCAGAGGTTATTAAATGTGTTTCTGGGTTAACAGTGTCCCCAGGGGTTTTGGGTGTGTTTCTGGGTTAACAGTGTCCCCAGGGGTTTTGGGTGTGCTTCTGGGTTAACAGAGGTTTCACTTGTGGGCTCAGCATAATTACATCGCTAATTTATGATTATTATAATGATTTGTCCTGGTTTACTTAAATTAGTGAAACTCACCAACTATTCGTAGTTGACCCGTTTTCTTTACATGCTTTCTAGGTACACCCAAATTGGAATGAGTGATACGTGCTTGATGATGTGTGCTATTTTGTGGAAGATTAAGGATCTATATTTTGTATTAAATATATTAATGTACTATCGGTAAAACTTATGTGATAACGCCTAGACGGTAACGAAACTCGGAACAATGTAATACGTTTAAATTAATGTAGTGGTGTTTTCTTTATAAGCAATGCTGTTGATATCAGACGTGTCTGTTGCATCCCGTTTACGTTTCCGCTGCGGTTACGGGGTGTTACAGAACTTGGTATCAGAGCCATTGGTTATAAAGAATTAGGATGTCCTTAAAAGATACCTAAAATATAACCAGTAGCTCAAGTGTTATAGGATCTGAATATCAACTAATAATCTATTGTGACGAGATCGGGATGAACTTGGATGGACAAGTGAGTTATTATGGTCCTGAACATAATAACAGACTTGTCCGCACGAGGGGATTCAGGGGAAGTCACGGAGGACTTTAATAGGTAAAATTGGCAACATATGTGCAAATATATGATAATATTGTTATGTGGTCATGTTGTATAAGTAAGTGCATATTAATTTGATTATGATTTACACTATGGAAAGAACTATATGTTTGTTAACTAGTGTGCAGGTAAGAATGTCGAGAACTCCTAGTTTGTCGGTGGAGGAAGACCCGAAGGAAGTCAGCTCCGGGAACTCTGGGAGCCTACGCGTATCATCCAGCTCTGAGCCTAGCGAGGCTAGTCGTAGGAGCTCTGGCCAGTCCTCCCCAGTCAGGATTGTCAGATCCCCTACCCCACCCGCACCACAGGCCATCCCAGTCCCTCCCGGATTCGGACCCCGCCTCACGGCGCGGATCAGTGTCCCGCATGTCCCACCTACCTCGCCCCCACCCAGACCTGCTACCCGCAGGGGCGAGTCCTCCCGCTCCCAGCCCGAGCCTGTGACTCCACCTGTGTGGGGTCTCCCTAGGCAGGAAAGGGACGCGGCGGCATGGCTTCGAGTGCTCACCGAGCAGGTGAATGAGCACTCCGCCGCCTTGACAGTGGGAGTGCAGAGGCGGATGTATCTGGGGGACTGCATACTGGACCACCAGTATGCGATTTCGCAGCTGAAGAGGGAGTGCTCATACTCCCGGTGGATGATCGGCCGGATGGAGACGCGGATCCGGGTTATGCTGGCTGTGATGGTGGTGTTGGTGGCTGTTTTGGTGGGGTTGGTATACCACCGTGTTTAGTTGTGTTAGGATGGGAGTAGACAGGGACCACTTTTTGATACTCTGTGTAAGCAGTTAGTGGTGATGCTAACATAGAGTGAATCTTGGGTAGTTATAATACAACCACTGGCCCTTAGGGGGTCTCTTTTGGGGTATATCATTATAGATACTTTTGGGTATCATTCAAGCACTGACCCATTGCGGGTTATGTCAAGATGATGCCGACATAGGCCCAATGTAGGAAAACTTAACTTATGTAATGATGACAGGAAAGTATGTGAACTGACATGGATGTAATATGTACTAATGTTTGTTAATGAATGGAATGTTTGTTGTGTTTTATGATTGGAACTTATATTAATTATATGTATTTTCTGATGATGTGTAGAATGGCACCAAAACGATCAGCTCAAATGTCGGAAGTAGATGTGAGCCGTTTGATTGCTCAACAGTTAGAGGCGGCGATACCGGATATAGTATCGCGCATCGCCGCCAGTATTAACAAGTCGACCAATCCAACCCCTCCGAGCAATCAAACGACCACCAATAATGACGGGGAACAAAATGTTAATCCTCCACAGAATGATAACACGATTCCGAGTAATGACGCACCGCCTAGGGTAGTCGTTACGGACAGTAATGGCCCTATACCAACTGTAGAGACGAACCGTACTGAACCGATTCCTGCATCCAAGGGATGTTCGATCAAAGACTTTATGTTGTGCAAACCTCTAGAGTTTAGCGGGTCTGAAGGACCAAATGGGTTGGTTAAGTGGATCGAGAAAATAGAATCAGTTGTGAACATCAGCAACTGCCCCGAGGACTGTGTTGTAAAGTACGCCACCTGCACATTCACGGACCATGCCTTGACATGGTGGAACACGATAGTGCAGACCCGGGGTCAGGCGGCGACAAACCGCATGGCCTGGACAGAGCTTAAGGCTCTTGTACTGGAACATTTCTGCCCGAAAAACGAATTGCAGAAACTAGAAAACGAATTGTGGAACCTGGAGATGCAGGGGGCAGACCATTTGGGTTATACGAACCGGTTTAATGAGTTGTCGCGATTGGTACCATGGTTGGTCACCCCAGAGTCGAAGAGGGTTGAGCGTTATATTTGGGGGCTAACTCCAGTTATAAGGAGTATAGTCAATTCTGGGGGACACCAGACGTATGAGGGTGCGGTGACGCAAGCTGGTATCGTTACGTATGATTTCGTAAGGAGCGGGTCACTGAAGGTGGCGGGAGAATCCGCTGGGGGAAAGAGGGGTACACATGACCATAGGATCCAGGAAAAGCAGCAAGGTAAACGTGCTAGGCCCGCTGCCCAGAACTACGCCATGACTAGTTCGGGCGGAAGGCAGGAACCGCAGATAAGGACGCTTCCCAGGTGTGGGAAATGCGGTTACCAACATGGAGGCGAGTGCAGGGTGGTAGTGTGCCATCGGTGTGGCAGGGAAGGGCACTCCGCACCAAGATGTAGGACAAACCTGAACAACCTGAACCGACAACCGCAACCTATCCGTGCGCAGCCATTTAGGACCCAACCAGCCCGACAACAAAACCCACAAGGAAATCAAGTGATGACCACCAGCCGTGCTTGCTTTGAATGCGGCAGCACAGAGCACTTCAAGAGAAACTGTCCGAAACTGAACCAGGAAGGAAATGGGCGGCAAACCGCGGGTCCGGCATCGTCGTCCAACCCGGCGCGAGGCCGAGCATTCGTGATGGGGGCGAACGAAGCATGCCAGGACCCCAGCGTAGTGACAGGTACATTCCTCGTCTCTGATCATTACGCTTCTGTATTATTTGATACAGGCGCCGATAGAAGTTTTGTTTCTGTTAAATTCCTATCGATTGCAAACCTTCCAATTAGTGAAACCATAGAACCTTACACCGTAGAAGTCGCTAACGGTAAAACCATGATAGTTAATCAGATAGTTCGGAATTGCCCTTTTACTCTGAACGAACAATCCTTTCTGATTGACTTGTTACCGGTAGAATTGGGTAGTTTTGACGTGATAATGGGAATGGATTGGTTAGCATGTAACAAGGTAGAAATAAACTGTGAAAAGAAAATCGTCAAGATCCGGGTGTCGGATGACGAAGAGGTATTAGTGCAGGGTGAGAAGTCAGGCAATATGATACCGTTTATATCCCACCTCAAGGTGTTAAAATATATACGCCAGGGATGCGTGGCGTATCTAGCGAGCTTGACGGCCACGGATCCTGAGGAAAAACGGGTGGATGATATCCCAGTGGTACGCGAATTTCCACAAGTTTTCCCAGAGGAACTTCCTGGATTACCGCCAAACCGACAGGTCGAATTCAGAATCGATCTATTACCTCAAGCTGGCCCTTTGCTAAGGCACCCTACCGACTTGCACCATCAGAGATGCAAGAATTATCCAACCAGTTGCAAGAATTGTTGGATAAAGGATTTATACGTCCTAGTTATTCCCCGTGGGGTGCACCTGTACTATTCGTGAAAAAGAAGGACGGGAGCCTTAGAATGTGCATTGATTACAGGGAATTGAACAAGTTGACAATCAAAAATAGGTATCCTCTCCCCCGAATCGATGACCTGTTCGACCAACTACAAGGTGCGAGCTACTTCTCAATAATAGATCTTAGATCGGGATACCATCAGGTTAGAATTCAGGAGGAGGATATCCCAAAAACCGCATTCCGGACTCGCTACGGCCATTACGAGTTCTTAGTTATGCCTTTTGGGCTAACAAATGCGCCAGCAGTGTTCATGGATCTCATGAATCGAGTCTGTAAACCCTACCTCGATAAATTCGTCATCGTGTTTATTGACGATATTTTGATATACTCGAAGAGTAAAGAAGAGCACGAGCAACACTTAAGATTAATTTTAGAGCTTCTAAATCAGGAGAAGTTGTATGCAAAATTCTCCAAGTGTAACTTCTGGTTACAAGAAGTGCAATTCCTTGGTCACGTTATAAACCATCAAGGAATACACGTTGATCCAAGTAAGGTGGAAGCAGTTAAGAATTGGCAAGCGCCTAAATCTCCAAAGGAAATCCGCCAATTCTTAGGCTTAGCTGGATATTATCGTCGATATATAGAGAACTTTTCCAGCATCGCCCAACCTTTAACCCTTCTGACCCAAAAGGATCAAAAGTATGAATGGGGTGAAGAGCAGGAAACGGCGTTTCAAACGCTAAAACAAAGATTGTGCCAAGCGCCGATCTTAAGTCTCCCCGACGGAGACGATGGTTTTGTCGTGTATTGTGACGCATCCCGGAGAGGGTTAGGATGCGTGTTGATGCAAAGTAATAAGGTTATAGCCTATGCTTCTCGACAGTTAAAAATACACGAGAAAAATTACACTACTCATGACTTAGAACTGGGAGCAGTTATCTTCGCACTTAAAATCTGGAGACAATATCTCTACGGTACAAAGTGCACCATCTTCACCGATCATAAAAGTTTGCAACACATATTCGATCAGAAAGAACTGAATATGAGGCAACGAAGATGGGTCGAGTTGTTAAGCGACTATGACTGTGACATCCGTTATCACCCCGGCAAGGCTAACATCGTAGCCAATGCCTTGAGTAGGAAGGATCGGGTTAAGCCATTGCGAGTGCGAGCACTGGAAATGATAGTCCAGTCGAACCTTTCGGACCTGGTTCGAGTCGCTCAACGCGAGGCGTTGAAAGAGGAACAATTGGAAAAAGAGGGACTTTACGGTAACGAGAAGAATTTCGAGCAGCGCGTGGACGAAATTCTCTATTTCAAAAATCGGATTTGGATCCCGACCCTCCATGAACTTCGAGAATTAATCATGGACGAAGCGCATAAATCGAAATATTCCATACATCCGGGATCGGATAAGATGTACAAGGATGTGAAGGAGTTCTACTGGTGGCCGGGTATGAAAAAGGATATAGCCACATACGTCGGCAAGTGTACGACGTGTGTGAGGGTTAAGGCGGAGCACCAGAAACCCTCGGTGATGTTACAACAACCGGAAATTCCCGAATGGAAATGGGAACAAATCACGATGGATTTTGTGACACATCTCCCTAAGACGTCCCGTGGACACGATGCAATTTGGGTAATCGTGGATCGACTAACCAAGTCGGCACATTTTATTCCGATTAGAAATAATTATAACACTGAAAGACTTGCGCAGATTTATATAAATGAAATTGTGTCTCGTCATGGGATACCCATCTCAATCATCTCCGATCGAGAGAGCCATTTCACCTCCAATCTTTGGCAAGCTGTACAAGAAGCGTTGGGAACGCGTATTGATCTAAGCACAGCTTACCACCCTCAGACCGACGGTCAGTCTGAGAGGACCATCCAAACACTGGAGGATTTGCTTCGTGCATGCGTACTGGATTTTAAGGGAAATTGGGATCAACATCTCCCACTCGTTGAATTTTCCTATAATAACAGTTACCATAGCAGTATAAAGGCAGCACCTTACGAAGCATTGTATGGAAGGAAGTGCCGATCACCACTCTGCTGGACTGAAGTGGGCGACACACAGGTTATTAGATCAGATCTGGTCCAGGAAACGACCAGCAAAATCCTTGAAATTAAGAACAATCTAAAGGCCGCACGGGATCGGCAGAAGAGTTATGCCGATACCCGTAGAAAACCGTTATCATTTGAGAAAGGTGATAAAGTGTATTTGAAAGTATCACCTTGGAAAGGAGTAGTCAGATTTGGAAAGGCGGGGAAGTTAGCCCCTAGATACATTGGACCATTCGACATTACTGCAAAAATCGGTCCTGTAGCATACTGATTAGAACTGCCTGATGAACTGAGTGCAGTTCACAACGTGTTTCACGTATCGAATTTGAAAAGATGTCTGGCGGATGAGACATCGGTGTTACCTTTAGAGGGGGTCCAAATAAATGATAAGCTCAACATCGTAGAGGAGCCCCTAGAAATAGTAGACGGGAAAATCAAGCAACTTAGACACAATAAGATTTCATTGGTCAAAGTTAGATGGAATTCGCAACGAGGCCCAGAATATACATGGGAACGAAAGGACGAAATCCGGAAAAAATACCCCCACCTATTTCCTCAAAAGGAAGTAGTTGACGCGTAAAATTTCGAGGACGAAATTTTTGTAACGGGGGGAGAATGTAACGATTCCGGCAAATTCAGGTATACCCTAGCCGGTATATACTATTTACGTGTTATTTAATACTGAATATATGAATTATAAAGTGTTTATACGAGTATATAAGATTCACAGTACGAATTATACTCGAATGTACAGCTAGTCGTATTGGAATTACGATTAACCGATGAACGGTTATTGAAACCCGAACGAATCAGGGATTACATTATAGACGAAATATATAATGTTTAGTGATGTTTACGAAGTATTAAAGCTTCGGGATAAGTGAATTAAAGCACAGAAAAGAGTTTTCGATTTAATGGTACGTCTTTACGTTAAACGAAACCTTTAATATCAAACCAAGCAAGAGACGATCGATCAAGCCGAAAAAGATGCACAATTACCGACAATATGATGTGTTAAGTCAATAAATGTCATGGTTTAAGTTTATAAAGTTTTTAAATCGGTTTTATATAAATTTTAATTTTAAGCCGAAAAACGACCGTTTTGGCCTCGTTTTAAGCCGAATTAAACGTTTAACCGAAAAACGAACTGAACCAGATTATCCACAACATTATCCGGATTACACAATCTGAATGTGTGGCTAGTATTGAAGGTGTGGGCCCCACCCCCACACCTTATGTAGTCCGATCGGACCAAGGGCATCCCCCTTGGCTCCCATTTTTCTTTTTTCTATCATCCTACTCTCAAAACTCTCTCCATCCTCCACACATTCAACCAAAAACCCTTGATTTTTAACAAGATTCACAAGGTATAAACATGTTGTTATGATTGAAACTTGGTTTTTATTCCATAATCTTGAGAAAATGAGGTTTCAAATGAAAAATGGGTGAAAACCCGAGATGAAACCTATTCTTACATGATCAAGGAATGTATACAAGTTATACAAGGGATCTTGGTCCAAGAAAGGAGTTAAAAGAGTCAAAAACGAATTTTTACGGTTAAAATCTTTGTTTTGATGTCTTAACCGAAACCATGAAAGAAATGGCTTGATTGTGGGTGTAACTTGCTTGGTGTGGTGTTATTATGCTTGTAGGTGTTATATCTAGTTTCTAGCAAAGGCTAGAAAGCAAGATCTTGGCGATCTAAAGCTAGAAACACAAGGTAGTTCGGTTTTTTGTATTATTTTTACGATTTGGACAGAATGTGATAAACTTAGAGTTGAGTCATGAAATTTCACAGAGATGATCTACACATGAAATTATGAGATCTGTGAAAATTTGGTAATTTTTGGATAAAGGATGAATATTGGGTGAATTTAATGCTAGGTTTTGGCTAAAACTGGTGACAAATAGCTAAACATCATGAAAAATTCTGGAAAATTCCAGATAAGCTTTTCATAACATGTAAAAGTCACACACAAAATTTCAGGTCCATTGGAGAAGTCTAAGTAGGCTTTTCGGTAAAACGAGTTCTAGGGTTTTCTAGCTCGGTTTTGGTGAAAATGGCATGAAAAATGAGATTTTGGTTCTGGAAAAATTATAGGGAACTATGTGTATGGCAGGGGTCATCCCAGAAAAATTTGGGATTTTTCTAAGGTCGTTTGGTTTTTTCGACATATTTGGTGTTTAAAGGATGTTTAAAAATAGATAAATAAATGTTAAATATAAAAATTAATTCTGGAAATATTTTTATAAAAGTCCTTACTGTCAAAAAGTGATTTGTGTAAAATTTCAAGATCCGAGACTAAACGGATAATTATTTGTGCTAAAAAGAACAAAAAAACAAACTTTTAAAGCTTAAAACGCGTAAACCGGCAAAGTTCGCCTAAGCGAGCCGACTGGTGTATAAAAACCTTAAAAATGAACTATTTTCATTAAACTAAGTTAATCAAGTAAAAATAAATCATCCGAAAATAATTCGGATGATTTGGGTAATTTTACCCGATTTAGCAGTTTCCGGTGTATTAAAGACAGAAACGGGCCCCGCGGCCAAACGGGGTGTATAAACCGAGCTCTAATTTCACCACTTTAATTAAAATATCAGTAACAACTATTTTCGGGTCGTATGTGACCAAACTCATTTTTGAAAACATAAAGACGGATAACCGTGCTAGGCACGCAAAACGAGAAAACAAACTAATGGTAGTTTTGACTAAAGAACTCTAAGTGATATCACAATCTAAGTCCTGAGAAGTGTTTCGGGGTTAACATTGTCCTTGGATCGTGTACGGTACCGGTTAACACGACTTTAAGTTATATTAATAGAAATTGTGTAGTAACGACTTAGGGATCGTATTATAGATCCGGACCGGTAGCTGCGCACAGTATTACATCCTTACTCACTAAAAGGTGAGTTTCACGAGTCCCTTTTTACTGAACTGTTTTAAGTATTTTCCCGGGGCGGAAAGCATGTTTCTATCAAAATGTTTAAGTACATGCTGATCGCATGGAAATGAATGTATTTATATAATGTTTGTTGTACGAGAATCGTACGGTAATGTACTATGATGGTAATTGTCTGAGTTGCTAAAATTGTAAGGCCCGAAACAGTGTTCTGGGTTAACAGTGTCCCCAGAGGTTATTAAATGGGATTCTGGGTTAACAGTGTCCCCAGAGGGTATAAAATGCGTTTCTGGGTTAACAGTGTCCCCAGAGGTTATTAGATGTGTTTCTGGGTTAACAGTGTCCCCAGGGGTTTTGGGTGTGTTTCTGGGTTAACAGTGTCCCCAGGGGTTTTGGGTGTGCTTCTGGGTTAACAGAGGTTTCACTTGTGGGCTCAGCATAATTACATCGCTAATTTATGATTATTATAATGATTTGTCCTGGTTTACTTAAATTAGTGAAACTCACCAACTATTCGTAGTTGACCCGTTTTCTTTATATGCTTTCTAGGTACACCCAAATTGGAATGAGTGATACGTGCTTGATGATGTGTGCTATTTTGTGGAAGATTAAGGATCTATATTTTGTATTAAATATGTTAATGTACTATCGGTAAAACTTATGTGATAACGCCTAGATGGTAACAAAACTCGGAACAATGTAATACGTTTAAATTAATGTAGTGGTGTTTTCTTTATAAGCAATGCTGTTGATATCAGACGTGTCTGTTGCATCCCGTTTACGTTTCCGCTGCGGTTACGGGGTGTTACAAAGGCGGAATCAATAACAAACATACGGTTGCAATAAATATTCAAAGATAGAAGGCACACACAGGATTCACTCAAAAGATTTCCATTTATATAATGTTCATCATACAAACTGGGTAATCGATTTAGGGTTTATAAGGAATCCTAGGACAGCCGTCACACACAAAATACTCTTAATTAATGTGTCGTGTGTAGTGTGTGTGTGTATGTCTGCCTTATGTCCCCTCTTCTGGCGGCGTGCCCTAAATATTCTATTTATAGGCCTGCCAACCTAGGACAGCTGTCATTCCTTCTAAAACCCTATTCGATAATACATATTCAAATTACATATTCAAAAAATAAAACTTAGTGTAAAACAAGTCTTCCGGGTAGGCTTCTCATTAATCTTCAGTCTCCGAGTACGCAGTGTACTCTGCCTTCCTTCAGACTTGGTAAACATAGAAGTGTACTCGAGAATCAGTTTCCGGGTAGACTTTACTTAAAGAATATTTTACCAAGTAAAATTCACCGAGTAGACTTCAGTCTTCTTGAATTTATCAGACTTTGCCCGATAACTCCTTACGAGCAACTCTGTTCTTCTATGGTCCTGTTCAGCTCTTTGTCACTTATTAGCAAAGCGTACTCGGGAATCACTGTACCTTGCTTGAGCTGAACCTTACTCGATATAACTTTATAAATATTCTCTTAACTCATCAAGTATGCTCGGACCATATTTATTAATAAATACCTTGCCCGGTCTTCCAATTACTTGGCTTCTTGGACTTGGTTAACCAGACCTTACTCGGATGAGTAAAATACTTGGTTTTGAAGAACAACCCTGCTTGACAAAGTGAACCTTGCTCGGAGATGCCAAATCAGTGATCCTTACTCGGGAAATCACTAAAAAGCATACCTTGCTCGGATATCCACTTAAGAAGACTATTTGAAGTAAACCTTGCCCGGGAGGCAAAATCTCGTACTCGGCTAAGTAAAAGCTTGCTTGGAGTTCCAAGGTGTGCTCGGATTCAATACTTAGCAGTTTCTGAGGAGGTTGAGAAGATTCCAATCTTCCATATTCTTCGTTTAGGTCAAATCTCCTCATTTGGGTCAAACTCTTGACCCAACAATAAAAGAGAGTTTATTTTTTGAAACGTTTGTTAATATTTAATCAAGATTAAATAAAAGAAAGAAGTATGGACATGGGTATTTAAGATGGAATAGGTCCATGGGCTTAAGAGAGTATAAGTACCCCCCTTAAACCTCTCTAAAAACCCTAGATCCTCATTTCCATCTTTCCATAGTCTCTATACACTCGAGACACACACATAAACCTACACCTTACGGCCGTGGGTAAAATGGAAAGAATCCAAGGCCAAAATCAAGATAAATATTGAAATATATTTGGTATACAAGCTGTATACAAGATTTAAAGTTCATAACCAAGCTAACTGTGACCTAACGAACAAATAAAGGTATGTTAGTTACATTAAAATTTACGATCTTATGAATGGTTGGCCTTGAAACTTAAACCTAGAGTAGATCGGCTATAAACGAAACATAAAGTAGCAAACTTGATGTTAAAATGAACTTCACGAACCCACGGTTATGAACGGCTCGTTTAAAGAAACCCTAGATTTAGTCTTAAATGTTTCTAGCTATAAAGGTTCAAACTTTATGGTTACCCGGGTTAATTTTTGGCTGAAAACTGTTAGGGAAATATTTATAAGTCCATACTGAGCCATGACAAGGTGTTTGGGTTAAAACGGGTAAAGATAACGATAATAAAGGACCAAACCGTGACCTAATATTTAAATAAAGTTTGGCCTGTTCGATCACGTTTGGGATTTCGATGACTTTTGAGATTTATATCACTTTTGAGATTTCGATGACTTTTGAGAATTCGATGACTTTTAGGATTTTGGTGACTTTTGAGATTTAGATCAATTTTGATCTTAGATCACTTTTTGAGCTTAGATCACTTTTGATCTTAGATCACTTTTTGATCCTTAGATCACTTTTTGATCCTTAGCTTACTTTGTGATCATTAGCTTACATATGAAAATATTCTAAGTATAAAGTCATCTAATACAAGGAAAATAGATGTGATCAGACTTAGCCATTTTTTGCTGAAACACAAAAAGTCATCTAATACAACGCAAATAGATGAGATTAGACTTAGCCATTTTTGGCAGAATACAAATGGGATGAAAATATTCTAAGTATAAAGTCATCAAATACAAGGCAAATAGATGAGATCAGACTTAGCCATTTTTGGCTGAAACACAAAAAGTCATCTAATACAAGGCAAATTGATGAGATCAGACTTAGCCATTTTGGCTGAAATACAAATTGAATGAAAATATTCTATGTATAAAGTTATCTAATACAAGGCAAATAGATGAGATCAGACTTAGCCATTTTTGGCTGAAATACAAAAAGTCATCTAATACAAGGCAAATAGATGAGATCAGACTTAGCCATTTTTGGCTGAAATACAAATGGGATGAAAATATTCTAAGTATAAAGTAATCTAATACAAGGCAAATAGATTAGATCAGACCTAGCCATTTTTGGCTGAAATACACATAGGATGAGTATTGATACGTGTAACTTATATACACATAGATTGCTTCATCAACCCAAAAGTGTTGGGGCCCATGGCTTTCAAGTCGAGCGTTTCTACAGATTTGTCAAGATCGGGGTAGTGTGAGTCAAAAATCATCTGCAGAAACCTCGAGTACATCAAAAACATCTCCTTCTTCTTCCCCTTGAGATTGCCCATCATCTCATCGATCACAAACTTGGAGTAATGTAACACCCCATAACCGCAGCGGAAACGTAAACGGGATGCAACAGACACCTCTGATATCAACCACATTGTTTATAAAGAAAACTGAATACATTAATATACTTCAAATTACATTATCTCATATTTCAATACCGTCTAGGTGATACACACATCATACAATACGATACATAACTCTATTTAATATCACGTATCATAACATCCTGTACGCAAATATTACACACATCAAGCACTTAGCACGTAAGCAATCACTTCATCTTATTCGTACCTGAAAAGCATGTGAGAAAACGGGTCAACTATGAATAGTTGGTGAGTTTCACAATTTGAGTAAACCATGATAAATCAATATCAAAATATAATATTATCGATGTAATTATGCTGAGCCCACAAGTGAAACCTCTGTTAACCCAGTACTGTACCCGTTCCGGGGGCAATGTTAACCCAGAAACACTTCTAGGGACATCTGGGGACACTGTTAACCCAGTACAGTACCCATTCCGGGGGCAATGTTAACCCAGAAACACTTCTAGGGACATCTGGGGACACTGTTAACCCAGTACAGTACCCATTCCGGGGGCAATGTTAACCCAGAAACACTTCTAGGGACATCTGGGGACACTGTTAACCCAGTACTGTACCCATTCCGTACGATTCCCGTACAATCAAATATTTATAAATACACGCAAATCCATGCGTTCAGTATGTACTTAAACATTTCAATAGTAACATGCTTTCCGCCCCGGGAAAATATTTAAAAACAATTCAGAAAAAGGGGCTCGTGAAACTCACCTTATCTCAAGCAAGTAGGTAACACAGTACGCAAGCTACTAGTCCGGATCTGTAATACGATCCCTAAGTTCGTTACTATACAATCACTATTAATAAAACTTTAACCGTGTTAACCGGTACATCTGGGGACACTGTTAACCCAGTACTGTAACCGTTCCGGAGGCAATGTTAACCCAGAAACACTTCTCCGGACTCAGATTGTGATATCGTTTAGAGTTCACTAGTCAAAATCACTATTAGTCGTTTTTCCCGTTTTGCGTGCCTAGCACGGTTATCCGTTTTTACGTTTCAAAAATGAGTTTGGTCACACACGACCCGAAAATAGTTGTTGACTGATAATTTAATTAAAGTTGTGAATTTAGAGCTCGGTTTAGACGCTCCGATTGGCCGTGGGACCCGTTTCCGTCTTTAATGCACCGGAAACTGTTAAATCGGATAAAATTACTCAAATCATCCGGATTATTTTCCGATGATTCATTTTTACTTGTATAACTCAATTATATGAAAATAGTTCATTTTTAGGGTTTTTATACACCAGTCAGCTCGTTTAGGCGAACTTTACCGGTTTACGCGTTTTACGCTTTAAAAGTTTGTTTTTATTTTCTTTTTAGCACAAATAATTATCCGTTTAGTCTCGGATCTTGAAATTTTGTACAAATCACTTTTTGACAGTGGGGAATTTTATAAAAATATTTCCAGAATTAATTTTTATATTTAAAGTTTATTTATCTATTTTTAAACACCATTTAAACACTAAATATGTCGTAAATACCAAACGATCTTAGAAAAATCCCAAATTTTTCTTGGATGACCCCTGACATCCCCATAGTCCCCTGTAATTATTCCAGAACCAAAATCACTTTTTAAATGCCATTTTCACTAAAACCGAGCTAGAAAACCCTAGAACTCGTTTAACCGAAAAGCCTACTTAGACTTCTCCAACTGACCTAAAATTTTGTGTGTGACTTATACATGTTATAAAAAGCTTATCTGGAATTTTCCAGAATTTTTCATGATATTTAACTATTTTTCACCATTTTTGGCCAAAACCGAGCATTAAATTCACCAAATATTCATCCTTTGTCCAAAAATTACCAAACTTTCACAGAACTCATATATTCATATATCTAACACCTCTGTAAAATTTCATGACCTAACTCTAAACACATCACAATCTGTCCAAATCACAAACATCATACAAAAACCGAACTACCTTGTGTTTCTAGCTTTAAATCGCAAGGATCTCGCTTTCTAGCCTTTACTAACAACTAGATACAACACCTACAAGCACAATAACCCCACACCAAGCAAGTTACACTCACAATCAAGCCATTTCTTTCATGGTTTCGGTTATGGTTAAAAAACAAAGATTTAACCGTAAAAATTCGTTTTTGGTTCGTTTAACTCCTTTCTTGGACCAAGATCCCTTGTATAACCCGTATACATCCCTTGATCATGCAAGAATCGGTTTTCATCTTTGAAACCTCATTTTGTTGCAAACAAACTCAAGAAACGAAGATGGAAACGTAAATAACTCGACTTTTTACCTCGGTTTTCTTGCTAGAATCTCAGGTTTATGGATCATAAAATGGAGAGAATTCTTGAATGTTGATATGTTTGGTGAAAAAAGAAATGAGGGGCTAAGGGATTATTCCCTTAGTCCGATCGGATGGGTAAAGGGGGTGGGGTGGGACCCACCTCTCCATTCTTGGCCACTCATTCAGATTTCGGCAATCTGGATAATGTTTTGGATAATCTGGTTCATTTCGTTTTTCGGTTAAATGTTTAATTCGGCTTAAAACGAGGCTAAAACGGTCGTTTTCGGCTTAAAAATGAAATTTATATAAAATCACTTTAAAAACTTTAAAAACTTAAACCATGACGTTTATTAACTTAAAACATCATATTGTTAATAATTGCGCATCTTTTTCGGCTTGATCGATCGTCTTTTGCTCGGTTTGGTATTGAAGGTTTCGTTTAATGTACCGACGTACCATTAAATCGAAAATTCTTTTTCTGTGCTTTAATTCACTTATCCCGAAGCTTTAATACTTCGTAAACATCACTAAATATCATAGATATCGTCTATAATTGAACCCTCAATTCGTTCGGGTTTCAATAACTATCGATCGATTAATCGCATAATCATTACGATGAATTATATATTCACGTACAATCAATACAGTGAACCATGTATTCTCGTATAATTACTATGGTATTTCATGTACCCGACATTAAATATAACGTAACTATTGTCTACCGGTTAGGGTATACCTGGTTTAGTCAGAATCGTTACAAGTAACTATAGTTCCAATCCATTATCAGAGCAACCACAACCGACATCTAAATGTGGCTGATTTCGTTTGAGCCCCCCTTTCGTCCTGACATACACATGAAGAACATGTGAATCAAGAACCTCCAGTAGGGATGGAAAAGTTTCTTGATAGCTAGAGGGTATGTAAGGCCCCGTTACCGATGCCTCACACTGGACGTTGGATTTACTCATAAACGCAGTTCTAAATATCATAGTTAATTAAAACTTTACGCGGAATATAAAAACTTCAAACAAAATGTATTACATAACCATCAAATCTTGTCTTAACAAACATTCAAGTCGTTTAAATATAAAACATAGTCTTTAAAATAACATAACATTTCCATGAGATGCCAGTATCTTCAATTCCATGCCATGTATTCCCCTCAAGCGAGCTGCCTCATCCTACTCACCTGCGTGCATACTAAAAGTCAGCTACGCTGAATGAGTTCTAGTTATTCATACAACATACAACACATTCATATTTACATCTTTCATTCATACTTTCATACATTCGTTTATCATAATCTTACTTACCTTCATACCATACGTTTTAAAGAGCATTACGCCCTACTTTCCTCAAGTATTATTAGAGCTCGGTTCCCTCTTGCCTCGAACATTATTATGGTTCGGTTCCCTATTGCCTCGAGTATTATTAGGGCTCGGTTCCCTCTTGCCTCTAATATTAGGATTCGGTTCCCTCTTGCCTCGAGTATTATTAGGGCCCGGTTCCCTCTTGCCTCAAATATTATTAGGTTTCGGTTCCCTCTTGCCTCAAGTATTATTAGGGCTCGGTTCCCTTTTTGTACCACACAACCATAAATTATCTTTCTTGTATTATCCTTATAACATTCATACTTATATACATACATATCGTACATGCATTATTCATGCATAGTACATTTCATATACTCATTCCATACTTACTACATAATACCTTCTTTAACAATACGTGCAATACCCGAAGGTCGTTCACGTACTGTCAAGTATTAAGTCATAATGAAAGCATACATATCACGTTCATCATTAAGGCAGACACTTACCATTTAAGATAAGTGTATTAACGTTCACATTGAGTATGCACACAGCCCTGAAAACATAACAAGGAAATGGGGCTAGAAACTCACCTGAATCCAGTTACGCTCGGAGCCAATAGTAATCCCTTTCTTTAATTGTGCATGGCTAACTGTTAAATATATATTTGTTAATTAACCGTATAATTAATTAAGTTGGTATTTTAGTTAACCAACGTTCTTGCTAAATTATGCTTGTTTGTTTAACTTAACTAATGGGCTAGCTTGTTTTAAATGGGCTTAATTAAATCAGTTCCACCGTTCTACTAGTTCCTTCCATAAGAAACTTAGTTTCCAAGAACTCGACCTTTCTAGCAATAAACACTTTTTGCTCGGTTGGGTTGTAGAAATAATATCTCATGGAGTCTTTGGGATATCCTATAGAGATACACTTAGTTGATCGGCTCTCAAGTTTGTTTTGGGTGTTGTGCTTAGCATAAGCCTCACAACCCCATACCTTTTAATATGAGAATTATGGAACCCTTCCATGCCATATTTCAAAAGGTGTCTTGTCCACTTTCTTGGTTGGGGCCATATTTAGAATACGAGCAGCGGAGAGCAATGCGAAACCCCAAAATGATACAGGCAACGCGATTCTAGCCATCATAGATCGAATCATATCCAATAGAGTTCGATTCCTCCTTTCGGATACACTGTTATGTTGTGGTGTTCCGGGTGGAGTAAGTAGTGAGAAAATCCCACAACTCCTAAGATGATGTTGAAAAGCATCACTAAGGTATTCACCTCCTCTATCCGAATGAAGTACTTTGATGGTTTTGTTGAGTTGATTTTCTACTTCATTTTGGAAGACTTTGAACATTTCAAAGGCTTCATCTTTGTGTCTTAACAAGTACGCATACCCATAATGACTATAATCGTCGATAAAGGTAATGAAGTATCTTTCACCATTCCTTTTCATTTCCTTAATATGATCACATACATCCGAATGTATGATACCTAATAAATCTTTTACTCTTTCATTAGTTCAACTAAAGGGTTCCTTGGTCGTCTTTCCTTGTAAACAAGATTCACACTTATCAAATGAATCATCATTCGATTCCAAAAGACCATTCTTTTGAATTGTATGCATGCGATCTTTGTTTATGTGACCAAGGCGAAAATGCCAAAGATAAGTTTTACTCAAATGCATTTTGAGTTTCTTGGTGCTTGATTGGTACAACTTGTTATCAAAGGATGTGTTATCATGAACTAATTCATAAATGTCATTAGACGACATTGCTTTAAAATAAAAGACATTATTCATGAAAGCACAAATACCATTGTCCACCAATTTGAAATCATGACCATATTGTCTTAAAAGAGAAACGGAGATAATGTTCCTAGTCAAACTAGGAGCATACAAAATGTTTTTCAAAACAACTTCCAAACCATTCGAAAGCTTCAAAGCGTAGTCTCCTTGGGCTTGGACAACTACTTATGCTTCGTTGCCCATGAAGAGACTTGTATCTCCTTTCTTGAATTGTTTATTTCTTTTGAACTCTTGTAACAAATTCCAAATATGAGTTCCAGATCCGGTATCCAATACCCATGTGTTAGAAGAAATAAATTAAGATCAATATGGGTCATGAAAGTTGTACCCGAGGTTTTCCCCGCATTCCTCTTGTTTTTCAACTCATTGAGATAGGTTGGATAATCCATTTTCTAATGTCCTATCTCACCACAATATAAGAACGGTCGTCTAAGCTAACCTTTAGCTTCATTTCCTTTGGTTTGGGTGGTTCCGCTTTTGCCTTCCCTTTGAACTTACCCTTGACGTGTCCTTTATCTTTAGCAACCTTTGCCTTAGGTTCCAGGTGATGCCTCTTCTTGTTACCACCTTCATTGATCATGAGAACCGGTAAAACCTTTTTACACATTCCCACTTCGGCCGTTTCGAGCATTGCGTGAAGCCCACCAATGCTCTTATCCCATCCATTCATGTTATAATTCATGAAAAAAGTCTCAAATATTTTGGTTAGGCCAATGAGGATCATATCCGTGGCTAACTCTTTTGAGACAGGATAATTTAGCCGTTCAAGTCAATCAATGTGGCTTTTCATCTTAAGCACATAAGATGAAACCGATTGGTTTTCTTTATATGACATGCATGGAGCGCTCGAACCGATTCTAAGTGTTCCACCCTAGCTTGAGAAAGGAGCATTTTCTTTAGTTGGGTGATCATGTCAAAAGTCCCATGATTTTCTAATCCCTTTTGAATTTCGGGAATCATAGTTCCCAACATGAGATTAGAAACTTGCACCGAATCCTCGGTGTATTTCAACCAATCATTATAGGCATATACATCATCAATGTTTGGTTCGTCGGGAATAGGATCGTCTAATATATAGGATTTCCTTTCTTGCTTGAGAACAATTCTCAAGTTTCGATACCAATCCGTAAAATTGTTGTAGTTAAGACGATCCTTATCGAGTATGGCTCTTAGTGATAGATTATGCATGAGTGGGATAATTGGGGTGGATTGTAGATTGCGGCCATCTACATAATTTAACAAAGCTCAATTTTAGTATTTTCGATATCATTAATCAATTAGTACCCTTTTATGTCTTCAAGACAATTAATGATTAAAATCTAGAACCCAACGTTACATTCACATAGTAGTTAGGTGACCTTTATCCTATTATTGAATTAACAAGGTAGTCAACGCTTGACGATTGCAACTCTTTGCAACTTCTAGTTTTATGGGATCGGTTAAACATCATATGTTTAGTTGGCATGCTTAATCTCATCAACACCTTTGTACGCCATGCTTCGGTGACCCTATTAACATGGTTTCCAAATCAAGTCGTCATGCTTACACACACGTGTGAATTTGCACATACAAGTGATTAGGTGACCTTTATCCCACAAATATAGCAAAACCACCTCAAACTCACAAGTTTCCTCCAATGTGGTTAGGTGACCTTTATCCCATATTGAGTTACCAAGTGATTCGAGTGTTGTATAAAAGGATGGTGTTAAACTTGTTTTTAAAAGGGATTTATGTTTTTTGAATTCTAGATTGGAAAACAATTTGCAAACCTGCATTTGCATGCATTCAAATGCATGGTACTTTGTTTGAAAACCAATTTTCAAAGTTCTTTTAATAAAACCCATTTTATTATGAAATCATTAACCTTTAATAAAACCAATTTTATTGCCTAATGATTTCTAAGGAACCAATTTAATGCAAGTTGTTGATTTTAAGTTAACAATCCATATGCAAAACATAAAACAACCAAACATGCACAAATAAAACAATCACAAGTTCATAACCACAGCCACCTAAACTTGGCTACACTTGTTGACCAAAACAAGTGTGCCAAAAGGTCTCTCCTAAGGGACTAGAATGACACAAGGCATGTGTCGGTGTACTCCCACTTGACCCCGCATCCAAATGCTTCAAGTGTCCACCTTGTGTTGTGACTCTTCCACTTTATTTAGGCTTCCATTCAGGCTCCAACTTCAGCTCCTAGCTTTCTTGGGCCTCCATGTTTGGGTTTGGCCATTGGGCTAAAATCCCATCAAGGACTATGAGGTCCATTAAGGCCCAAAACCAAAACCATAACTTGTTGCATCTTTTTTTACAAAAAGTATATCCTAATACATTTTTATCTAGTAAAAGAAATACAACTAATCTACTTATTATTACAAACCAATATAAAATGAATAAATAGATTACAAACCCAAATAAAATAATATTACAACCATATTGAATAATTTAATAAATCACAACAAAAACACACATCCAAACACAAGGTCATTGCGAGGTTATGAACATGCAAACGCATATCCGAATATGCAAACTATGTAAATCCAAAATGGTTCCCCTTTTAACCCTTAAAGTTTTCGGCCAAGGTTAATCAAACCGAAAACTTTGGGTTTTTGTCCAAACAAAGTAATCAATCATCCAAATGACTTAATTGAATAATCATATATTTAAAGCTTCTAAAAAGATCTTAACTGAAAAATCATATCACTTCCCGTTTGAATTACTCAAGATGATTAAAAACTTAGTCGCCCCAGTCACTTTTAGTTTTCAGGTAAATGGCAATCCCAAATGTCCATAGGTGGATAAATGGACCAAAAATATATAGAAATCCATTTCCCTAAAACTTTGAGTAACCGGCATAATTTTAAGCGAAAGAATTAAAATAAAAACATATCACAATCTCCCCTGTTGCTTTCAGTCTTTAGGTGAATGGCTATCATGTTTGTCTAAGAGTAGATGATAGGACCAAACATATACAAGTATACATCCTTCAAACTTGAGCAACCGACATAATTTTAAGCGAAATTATAAAATCTTTTAATAAAACACACACAACTTTTTGAATTTTTGAATATATATTTTTTTAATAAAACCCACACACACTCTTTTTGAATTTTTTTAATTTTCTCCCCCTAAATTTGTGCAACAAAAATTTTAAGACAAAAATATTTATGTACAAATTTAACCTCAAAAAGACTCAATCATCGAAACAAAGCATTTTAAGAAACCCCACAAGCACATTAAATCTGGTTGTTCCGATCGGTTTTGTAAATAAGCCTGCAACATTATTATCAGTGTGAACTTGCTCAAGATGAATCAGTTTACGGTCGTAACAGTCACGAATAAAATGAATTTTAATGTCAATGTCCTTGGTTTTTGAATGTTGAACATGATTTTTAACAATAGCAATAGCAGCATCATTATTACAAAAGATTGGGGTGTCAAGAAATTCCAAACCGTAATCCAGCAATTGATGTTGCATCTGTTGGGTTTTAACAAGATTATCAAAGTAATATAAACCCATTTATATGAGAAATGAAGCGGATAATAAAGTTTTAAATCTTGTTAATTTGATGAATATAAAACCGATTTAATATGCAAAACCCATGCCTCAGATCCATATACGAATTTGCATGCTTACCAATATAAACAACCATGGGGTGTTCTTAGCATACTACCTTCAAGAGTCCAAGAAAAATGAAGGAGATGAAGATATGAATGGCGAGTCTTCAAGATAGAAGAACCTCAAGCTTGTATATCCTTCAAGCTTCCAACAAACACCTTGTTAGGCTAGGATTTACACTTAAAAACTATTTTTTGTTGTTCCTTCCCTTAGCCTAAATTAGAGAGAAGAAAAAGAGATTTTACTTGAAACTTGTGTGTGTGTGTGTGTGTGTGAGAGAGAGAGAGAGAGTTATGAGTAAATAATGCATCACACAAATCTACCAATTCAATCTTGTGCATATCTTGGATATAAATAATTCAATTAAGTGAGGAGAGATGGGGGGAAAGTGGCAGCTCACATGCATTCCCACCCAATTTCAAAACTCAAGTAATCTATTTTATTTACTTATGTTATATCATAGAATTACATGCAAAATCCAGTACGCATTGCATATTGTTATTTAACCAACTTAAATAACATGGTATATGCAAAATGCAGTAAGTCATGCATATTGTTATTTAACCAACTTAAGTAACATCGTATATGAAAAATCCAAAATGCAGTTAGTCTTGCATATTGTTATTTAACCAACTTAAATAACATCGTATATGCAAAATGCAATTAGTCTTGCATATTGTAAATTAACCAACTTAAATAACATTACAAGTAATATGCAAAATACAAAATCTCTCTTAACATAAATTATCCATATAATCTATTTATTACACAAGTGCAAATATTTAGAAACCCAATATCCAAATATTCTAAGTGGTTATATTTATTTGTTAGATCATATCTTAAATAAATATCGTGTTGTTTGTCTAGCTTGTTATTGGGTATGAACCGACTTGTATCATAACTTACTGTAACGATTCCGGCGAAATCAGGTATACCCTAACCGGTATATACTATTTATGTGTTATTTAATAATGAATATATGAATTATAATGCGTTTATACGAGTATGTATGATTCACAGTACGGATTATACTCGATTATACAGTTAATCGTATTGGAAATACGATTAACCGATCGACGGTTGTTGAAACCCGAACGAATCAAGGATTACATTATAGACGAGATATATAATATTTAGTGATGTTTACGAAGTATTAAAGCTTCGGGATAAGTGAATTAAAGCACAGAAAAAGAATTTCGATTTAATGGTACGTCGGTACGTTAAACAAACCTTTAATACCAAACCAAGCAAGAGACGATCAATCAAGCGGAAAAAGATGCGCAAATATTAATAATATGATGTTTCAAGTTAATAAATGTCATGGTTTAAGTTTTTGGAAGTTTTTAAATCAGTTTTATATAAATTTCATTTTTAAGCCGAAAAAAAACCGTTTTAGCCTCGTTTTAAGCCGAATTAAACATTTAACCGAAAAACGAACTGAACCAGATTATCCAAAACATTATCCGGATCTCGGAAAACCAAATATGTGGTTGAAAATGGAGAGGTGGGTCCCACCCCACCCTCCTTAACTTCCGATCGGACCTAAGGTCCCTTTCCCCTTATTATTTTCTTTTTTCTCATCAAATCTCTCAACATCCATCAACTTTTTCCACTTATTCATCCAAAAATCCAAAGTTTAAGCAAGAAAACCGAGGTAAAAGTCGTGTTATTTACGTGTTCATCTTCGTTTCTTGAGTTTGTTTGCAAGAAAATGAGGTTTCAAAGATAAAAACCGATTCTTGCAGGATCAAGTGATGTATACGGGTTATACTGGGGATCTTGGTCCAAGAAAGGAGTTAAACGAACCAAAAACGAATTTTTACGGTTAAATCTTTGTTTTTATATCATAACCGAAACCATGAAAGAAATGGCTTGATTGTGGGTGTAACTTGCTTGGTGTGGTGTTATTGTGCTTTTAGGTGTTGTATCTAGTTGTTAGCAAAGGCTAGAAAGCGAGATTCTTGCGATTTGAAGCTAGAAACACAAGGTAGTTTGGTTTTTGTATAATGTTTGAGATTTGGACAGATTGTGATATGTGTAGAGTTAGGTCATTAAATTTTACAGAGGTGTTAGATACATGAAAATATGATTTCTGTGAATTTTTGGTAATTTTTGGACAAAGGATGAATATTTGGTGAATTTAATGCTCGGTTTTGGCCAAAAATGGTGAAAAATAGTTAAATATCATAAAAAATTATGTAAAATTCCAGATAATCTTTTTATAACATGTATAAGTCACACACAAAATTTTAGGTCAGTTGGAGAAGTCTAAGTAGGCTTTTTGGTTAAACGAGTTCTAGGGTTTTCTAGCTCGGTTTTAGTGAAAATGGCTTGTAAAATAAGATTCTGGTTCTGGAAAAATTACAGGGGACTATGTTGATGGCAGGGGTCATCCAGGAAAAATTTGGGATTTTTCTAAGATCGTTTGGTATTTACGACATATTTAGTGATTAAATGGTGTTTAAAAATAGATAAATAAATTTTAAATATAAAAATTAATTCTGGAAATATTTTTATAAAATTCCCCACTGTCAAAAAGTGATTTGTGCAAAATTTCAAGATCCGAGATTAAACGGATAATTAATTGTGCAAAAACAAACTTTTAAAACTTAAAACGCGTAAACCAGTAAAGTTCGGTTAAACGTGTTCTACGGTTGTACGTCGGTACGTTAAACGAAACCTTTAATACCAAACCAAGCAAGAGACGATCGATCAGGCCGAAAAAGATGCGAAAATATTAATAATATGATGTTTCAAGTTAATAAATGTCATGGTTTAAGTTTTTGGAAGTTTTTAAATAAGTTTTATATAAATTTCATTTTTAAGCCGAAAAACGACCGTTTTATCCTCGTTTTAAGCCGAATTAAACATTTAACCAAAAAACGAACTGAACAAGATTATCCAAAACATTATCCGGATCTCGGAAATCCAAATATGTGGTTGAAAATGGAGAGGTGGGTCCCACCCCACCCTCCTTGACTTCCGATCGGACCTAAGGTCCCTTTCCCCCTTATTATTTTCTTTTTTCTCATCAAATCTCTCAACATCCATCAACTTCTTCCACTTATTCATCCAAAAATCCAAAGTTTAAGTAAGAAAACCGAGGTAAAAGTCGTGTTATTTACGTGTTCATCTTCTTTTCTTGAGTTTGTTTGCAAGAAAATGAGGTTTCAAAGATGAAAACCGATTCTTGTAGGGTTAAGTGATGTATACGGGTTATACAAGGGATCTTGGTCCAAGAAAGGAGTTAAACGAACCAAAAACGAATTTTTACGGTTAAATCTTTGTTTTTATATCATAACCGAAACCATGAAAGAAATGGCTTGATTGTGGGTGTAACTTGCTTGGTGTGGTGTTATTGTGCTTGTAGGTGTTGTATCTAGTTGTTAGCAAAGGCTAGAAAGCGAGATTCTTACGATTTGAAGCTAGAAACACAAGGTAGTTTGGTTTTTGTATAATGTTTGAGATTTGGACAGATTGTGATACGTGTAGAGTTAGGTCATGAAATGTTACAGAGGTGTTAGATACATGAAAATATGAGTTCTGTGAATTTTTGGTAATTTTTGGACAAAGGATGAATATTTGGTTAATTTAATGCTCGGTTTTGGCCAAAAATGGTGAAAAATAGTTAAATATCATGACAAACTCTTTAAAATTCCAGATAATCTTTTTATAACATGTATAAGTCACACACAAAATTTTAGGTCAGTTGGAGAAGTATAAGTAGGCTTTTCGGTTAAACGAGTTCTAGGGTTTTCTAGCTCGGTTTTAGTGAAAATGGCTTGTAAAATGAGATTCTGGTTCTGGGAAAATTACAAGGGACTATGTGGATGGCAGGGGTCATCCAGGAAAAATTTGGGATTTTTCTAAGATCGTTTGGTATTTACGACATATTTAGTGATTAAATGGTGTTTAAAAATAGATAAATAAATTTTAAATATAAAAATTAATTCTGGAAATATTTTTATAAAATTCCCCACTGTCAAAAAGTGATTTGTGCAAAATTTCAAGATCCGAGATTAAACGGATAATTAATTGTGCAAAAACAAACTTTTAAAACTTAAAACGCGTAAACCAGTAAAGTTCGCATAAGCGAGCTGACTGGTGTATAAAAACCCTAAAAATGAACTATTTTCATATAAGTGACTTAATCAAGTAAAAATAAATCATCCGAAAATAATTCGGATGATTTGAGTAAATTTTAACAGTTTCCGGTACGCTAAAAACGGAAACGGGTCCCGCGGCCAATCGGGGCGTCTAAACCGAGCCCTAATTTCACAACTTTAGTTAAATTATCAATTAACAACTATTTTCGGGTCGTGTGTGACCAAACTCATTTTTGAAACATAAAAATGGATAACCGTGCTAGGCACGCAAAACGGGAAAAACGACTAATAGTAAATCTGACTAGTGAACTCTAAACGATATCACAATCTGAGTCCGGAGAAGTGTTTCTGGGTTAACATTGCCCCCAGAACGGATACAGTACTGGGTTAACAGTGTACCCAGATGTACCGGTTAACACGGTTACAGTTATATTAATAGTGATTATAAAGTAACGAATTTAGGGATCGTATTACAGATCCGGATTAGTAGCTTTGTATTGTGTACTGCTTGCTACGTTAAGGTGAGTTTCACGAGCCCCTTTTTCTGAATTTTTTTAAATATTTTCCCGGGGCGAAAGCATGTTGTTATGGAAATGTTTAAATACATACTGAACGCATGGATTTGCGTGGATTTATATATATTTTATTGTACGGGAATCGTACGGAAATGTACTAAGATGGTAATTGTCTGAGTTGCTAACATTCTAAGGCCCCGGAACACGAGTGATTAACTGAAAGCCGGTAGAGTGTGGATAGTACTATTGGTCTGACAAACCCAACTGGTCCAGCATGGATTTGCTGATGTTTCCCAGCCAGTTGCACATGTCTATTTTGGGTGTTATATATATTTTGCTATGTAATGTTAGACATAGCGGTTTGGGGCAGTTCCGTGGGTGGGGGATATGCCACGGGTCCGTGGGCGGGGGATATGCCACGGGGATTGTGTGTGATAGTCAGAAGTGTCACTTGTGGGCTCAGCATAATTACATCGATAATAATATTATTTTATGATAATGATTTATCATGGTTTACTCGAATTGTGAAACTCACCAACTATTCGTAGTTGACCCGTTTTCTTTGCATGCTTTCTAGGTACTCCCAAGCTGGAATAATTGCTACATGCTTGTTGATGCGTGCTTTTAGTGGAGGTTAGTGTTCATTTTGTATTAAATATGTTAATGTAATGTTGGTAAAACTTATGTGCTATCGCCTAGACGGGAACTAAACTTGGGAACAATGTAATATGATGTAAATTAATGTAGTGGTGTTTTCTTTATAAGCAATGCTGTTGATATCAGATGTGTCTGTTGCATCCCGTTTATGTTTCCGTTGCGGTTACGGGGTGTTACAGAACTTGGTATCAGAGCCACTGGTTATAAATGAATTAGGATGTCTTTAAAAGATACCTAAAATATAACCAGTAGCTCAAGTATTATAGGATCTGAATATCAACTAATAATTTATAGTGACGAGATCTGGATGAACTTGGATGGACAAGTGAGTTATTATGGTCCGGAACATAATAACAGACTTGTCCGCACGAGGGAATTCAGGGGAAGTCACGGGGAACTTTAATAGGTAAAATCGGCAACATACGTGTAAGTATATGTTAATATTTTTATGTGACAAGGTTGTATAAGTATGTGTATGTTAATTATGATTTACATTATGGAAGGAACTATATGTTTGCTAACTTGTGTACAGGTAAGGATGTTGAGATCGCAAAGTCTATCAGTGGGAGAGGACCCGGAGGAGACCAGTTCCGGGGACTCTAGGAGCTTACGCTTAGCTTCCAGCACTGAGCCTAGTGAGACTAGCCGTAGGAGTGCTAGCCTGTCCGTCCCTACTAGGGTTGCCAGATCCCCCACCCCACCCGCACCGCAGGTCACCCCTACCCCTCCCAGACCCGGTCCCCGCCTCACGGCGCGGATCAGTGCCCTTTATGTCCCACCTACCTTTACCCCACCCAGACCCACTTACCACAGGGGCGAGTCCTCCCGCCCCCAGCCCGAGCCTGTGCCTCCACCCGTGTGGGGTACCCCTATGCCGGTGAGGGATGAGCGTCCCTCCACCGAGGCTGCATGGCTCCAAGTGCTCACCGAGCAGATGAATGAGCACACCACCGCCTTGACAGTGGGTATCCAGAGGAGGAATCACTTGGCGGACTGCATACTGGACAGCCAGTATGCGATCGCTCAGCTGAGGAGGGAGGACGCATACTCCCAGTGGATGATTGACCGGATGGAAACACGGATCCGGGGTTTGATGGCAGTGTTAGTGGTGATGGTGGCAGTGTTGGTGTAGTTGATATACCACCATGTTTAGTTATGTTAGGGTGGTAGTAGTCAGGGTCCGCTTTTTGATACTCTGTGTTAGCAGTTAGTGGTGATGCTAACGTAGAGTGAATCTTGGGTAGTTATAGTACAGCCACTAGCCCATAAGGGGTCGATTTTGGGGATGTCATTGTAGATACTCTTGATGTATCATTCAAGCAATGACCCATAGCGGGTTATGTCGAAATGATGCCGATGTAGGACTGATGTATGAAAACTTAATCTATGTACTGGTGTGTATGTAAAATGTACTAATGTTTATTAATGAATGGAATATGTGTTGTGTATTGAGATTGTAAATTGCATTAATTATATGTATTTTCTTAATGTTGTGTAGAATGACACCAAAACGGTCAGCTCAAATGTCAGAAGTGGATGTGAGTCGTCTGATTGCTCGGCAGTTAGAGGCGGGCGATACCGGATATAGTATCGCGCATCGCTGCCAGTATTAATAATACGACCAATCCAGACCCTGCGAGCAATAAAACGACCACCAATAATGTTGGGGAACAAAATGTTAATCCTCCACCGAACGGTAACCCGATTCCGAGTAATGACGCACCACCTAGGGTGGTCGTTACAGATAGCAATGGCCCTATACCCAGTGTAGAAACGAACCGCGCTGAACCGACTCCTGCAACAAGGGGATGTTCAATTAAAGATTTTATGTTGTGCAAGCCCCTAGAATTTAGCGGGTCTGAGGGACCCAATGGGTTGGTTAAGTGGATTGAGAAAATAGAGTCGGTTGTGAACATCAGTAACTGCCCTGAGGAGTACATTGTTAAGTATGCTACCTGCACGTTCACGGACCATGCCTTGACATGGTGGAACACAATAGTGCAAACTCGCGGTCAGGCAGTGACAAACCGCATGACCTGGGCAGAACTCAAAGCCCTTGTACTGGAACATTTCTGCCCGAAAAACGAACTGCAGAAGTTAGAAAACGAGTTGTGGAACTTGGAGATGCAGGGGGCAGACCACTTGGGTTATACGAACCGATTCAATGAGTTGTCGCGAATGGTGCCATGGTTGGTCACCCCAGAGTCAAAGAGGGTTGAGCGTTATATATGGGGACTAACCCCAGTAGTAAGGAGTATAGTCAACGCTGGGGGACACCAGACGTTTGAGGGTGCGGTGACGCAAGCTGGTATTGTCACATACGATTTTGTGAGGAGTGGGTCACTGAAGGTGGCAGGAGAGTCTGCTGGGGGAAAGCGAGGTACGTATGATAATAGGACCCAGGGGAAGCAGCAAGATAAACGTGCTAGGCCCGCTGCCCAGAACTACGCCATGACTAGTTCAGGCGGAAGGCAGGAACCGCAGACAAGGACGTTTCCTAGGTGTGGGAAATGCGGTTACCAGCATGGTGGCGAGTGCAGGGGGTAGTGTGCCATCGGTGTTGCAGGAATGGGCACTACGCACAGAGTTGTAGGACGAACCTGAACAATCTGACCCGACAACCGCAACCTATCCGTGCGCAGCCATTTAGGACCCAACCAGCCCGACAACAATACCCACAAGGAAACCAAACGATGACCACCAGCCATGCTTGCTTTGAATGCAGCAGCACAGATCACTTCAAGAGAAACTGTCCGAAACTGAACCAGGGAGGGAATGGGAGGCAAACCATGGGTCAGGCATCGTCGTCCAATCCGGCGAGAGGTCGAGCATTTGTGATGGGGGCGAACGAAGCACGCCAGGACCCCAGCGTAGTGACAGGTACATTCCTCGTCTCTGATCATTACGCTTCTGTATTATTTGATACAGGCGCCGATAGAAGTTTTGTTTCTGTTAAATTCCTATCGATAGCAAACCTTCCGATTAGTGAACCCATAGAACCTTATACCATAGAAGTCGCTAACGGTAAAACCATGATAGTTAATCAGATAGTTCGGAATTGCCCTTTTATTCTGAACGATCAAGCATTACTGATTGACTTATTACCGGTAGAATTAGGTAGTTTTGACGTGATAGTGGGAATGGATTGGTTAGCACGTAACAAAGTGGAAATAAACTGTGAAAAGAAAATCGTCAAGATCCGGGTGTCGGATGACGAAGAGGTGTTAGTGCAAGGAGAGAAGTCGGGCACGATGATACCATTTATATCCCACCTCAAGGTGTTAAAATATATACGCCAGGGATGCGTGGCGTATCTAGCAAGCTTGACGGCAACAGATTCTGATGAGAAACGGGTGGATGATATCCCGGTGGTACGCGAGTTTCCGCAAGTTTTCCCAGAAGAACTTCCTGGATTACCGCCAACCCGACAGGTCGAATTCAGAATCGATTTATTACCTCAAGCTGGCCCTGTTGCTAAAGCACCCTACCGACTTGCACCGTCCGAGATGCAAGAATTATCCAATCAGTTGCAAGAATTGTTGGATAAAGGATTTATACGTCGTAGTCATTCCCCGTGGGGTGCACCTGTATTATTCCTGAAAAAGAAGGACGGGAGCCTTAGAATGTGCATTGATTACAGGGAGTTGAACAAGTTAACAATCAAAAATAGGTACCCTCTTCCCCGAATTGATGACCTGTTTGACCAGCTGCAAGGTGCGAGCTATTTCTCAAAGATTGATCTTAGATCGGGTTACCATCAGGTTAGAATTCAGGAAGAAGATATCCCAAAAACCGCATTCCATACTCGATACGGCCATTATGAGTTCTTAGTTATGCCTTTCGGGCTAACAAATGCGCCGGCAGTGTTCATGGACCTCATGAATCGAGTCTGTAAACCCTATCTCGACAAATTCGTCATCGTGTTTATTGACGATATTCTGATTTACTCGAAAAGTAAAGAAGAGCACGAGCAACACTTGAGAATAATTTTAGAGCTTCTTAATCAGGAGAAGTTGTATGCAAAATTCTCCAAGTGTAACTTCTGGTTACAAGAAGTGCAATTCCTCGGTCACGTTGTAAACCATCAAGGAATACACGTTGATCCGAGTAAGATCGAAGCAATTAAGAATTGGCAAGCGCCTAAAACGCCAAAGGAAATCCGCCAATTCTTAGGCTTAGCCGGATATTATCGTCGATTTATAGAAAACTTTTCCAGCATCGCGCAACCTTTAACTCTCCTGACTCAAAAGGATCGAAAGTATGAATGGGGAGAAGAGCAGGAAGCGGCATTTCAAACGTTAAAGCAAAAATTGTGCCAAGCGCCGATTTTAAGTCTCCCCGATGGAGACGATGGCTTTGTCGCGTATTGTGACGCATCGCGTAGAGGGTTAGGATGCGTGTTGATGCAGAATAATAAGGTTATAGCCTATGCTTCCCGACAGTTAAAAGTACATGTGAAGAATTACACTACTCATGACTTAGAACTGGGAGCGGTTATCTTCGCACTTAAAATCTGGAGACATTATCTCTACGGTACGAAGTGCACCATCTTCACCGATCATAAAAGTTTGCAACACATATTCGATCAGAAAGAACTGAATATGAGACAACGAAGATGGGTCGAGTTGTTGAGCGACTATGACTGTGACATCCGTTATAACCCCGGCAAGGCTAACGTTGTAGCCGATGCCTTGAGTAGGAAGGATCGGGTTAAGCCATTGCGAGTGCGAGCGCTGGGGATGATAGTCCAGTCAAACCTTTCGGACCTGATTCGAGTCGCTCAACGTGAGGCGTTGAAAGAGGAACACTTGGAAAAGGAGGGACTTTACGGCAATGAGAAGAATTTCGAACAGCGCGTGGACGAAATTCTCTATTTCAAAAATCGGGCTTGGATCCCGACCCTCCATGACCTTCGTGAATTAATCATGGACGAAGCGCATAGATCGAAATATTCCATACATCCGGGATCGGATAAGATGTACAAGGATGTGAAGGAGTTCTACTGGTGGCCGGGTATGAAAAAGGATATCACAACGTATGTCGGTAAATGTACGACTTGTGCGAGAGTTAAGGCGGAGCACCAGAAACCCTCGGGGATGTTACAACAACCGGAAATTCCCGAATGGAAGTGGGAGCAAATCACGATGGATTTTGTGACACATCTTCCTAAAACGTCCCGAGGACATGATGCAATTTGGGTAATCGTGGATCGATTAACCAAATCGGCACATTTTATCCCGATTAGAAATAATTATAACACAGAGAGACTTGCGCAGATTTATATAAATGAAATTGTGTCTCGTCATGGGATACCCATCTCAATCATCTCCGATCGAGATAGCCATTTCACCTCCAAGCTTTGGCAAGCTGTGCAAGAAGCGCTGGGAACGCGTGTTGATCTAAGCACAGCTTACCACCCTCAGACCGATGGTCAGTCTGAGAGGACCATCCAAACCCTGGAGGATTTGCTTCGTGCATGCGTACTGGATTTTAAGGGAAATTGGGATCAACATCTCCCACTCGTTGAATTTTCCTATAATAACAGTTACCATAGCAGTATAAAGGCAGCACCTTACGAAGCATTGTATGGTCGGAAGTGCCGATCACTACTCTGTTGGACTGAAGTGGGCGACACTCAGGTTATTAGATCAGACCTGGTCCAGGAAACGACCAGCAAAATCCTCGAAATTAGGAACAATCTGAAGGCCGCGCGGGATCGGCAGAAGAGTTATGCCGATACCCGTAAGAAACCGTTGTCATTTGAGAAAGGTGATAAAGTGTATTTGAAGGTATCACCTTGGAAGGGTGTAGTCAGATTTGGAAAGGCGGGGAAATTAGCCCCGAGATATATTGGACCATTTAATATTACTGCAAAAATCGGTCCCGTAGCATACCGATTGGAACTACCCGATGAACTGAGTGCAGTTCACAATGTGTTTCACGTATCGAACTTGAAAAGATGTCTGGCGGATGTGACATCGGTGTTACCTTTAGAGGGTGTCCAAATAAGTGATAAGCTCAAGTTCGTAGAGGAACCCATAGAAATAGTAGACGGGAAAATCAAGCAACTTAGACACAATAAGATTTCGTTGGTCAAGGTTAGATGGAATTCGCAACGAGGCCCAGAATATACATGGGAACGAAAGGACGAATTCCGGAAGAAATACCCCTATCTATTTCCTCAAAAGAAGTATTCGTCGCGTAAAAATTTCGAGGACGAAATTTCTTTTACGGGGGGAGAATGTAACGATTCCGGCGAAATCAGGTATACCCTAACCGGTATATACTATTTATGTTTTATTTAATAATGAATATATGAATTATAATGCGTTTATACGAGTATGTATGATTCACAGTACGGATTATACTCGATTATACAGTTAATCGTATTGGAAATACGATTAACCGATCGACGGTTGTTGAAACCCGAACGAATCAAGGATTACATTATAGACGAGATATATAATATTTAGTGATGTTTACGAAGTATTAAAGCTTCGGGATAAGTGAATTAAAGCACAGAAAAAGAATTTCGATTTAATGGTACGTCGGTACGTTAAACGAAACCTTTAATACCAAACCAAGCAAGAGACAATCGATCAAGCCGAAAAAGATGCGCAAATATTAATAATATGATGTTTCAAGTTAATAAATATCATGGTTTAAGTTTTTGGAAGTTTTTAAATAAGTTTTATATAAATTTCATTTTTAAGCCGAAAAGCGACCGTTTTAGCCTCGTTTTAAGCCGAATTAAACATTTAACCGAAAAACGAACTGAACAAGATTATCCAAAACATTATCCGGATCTCGGAAATCCAAATATGTGGTTGAAAATGGAGAGGTGGGTCCCACCCCACCCTCCTTGACTTCCGATTGGACCTAAGGTCCCTTTCCCCCTTATTATTTTCTTTTTTCTCATCAAATCTCTCAACATCCATCAACTTCTTCCTCTTATTCATCCAAAAATCCAAAGTTTAAGCAAGAAAACCGAGGTAAAAGTCGTGTTATTTACGTGTTCATCTTCGTTTCTTGAGTTTGTTTGCAAGAAAATAAGGTTTCAAAGATGAAAACCGATTCTTGCAGGGTTAAATGATGTATACGGGTTATACAAGGGATCTTGGTCCAAGAAAGGAGTTAAACGAACCAAAAACGAATTTTTACGGTTAAATCTTTGTTTTTATACCATAACCGAAACCATGAAAGAAATGGCTTGATTGTGGGTGTAACTTGCTTGGTGTGGTGTTATTGTGCTTGTAGGTGTTGTATCTAGTTGTTAGCAAAGGCTAGAAAGCGAGATTCTTGCGATTTGAAGCTAGAAACACAAGGTAGTTCGGTTTTTGTATAATGTTTGAGATTTGGACAGATTGTGATACGTGTAGAGATTTAGGTCATGAAATGTTACAGAGGTGTTAGATACATGAAAATATGAGTTCTGTGAATTTTTGGTAATTTTTGGACAAAGGATGAATATTTGGTGAATTTAATGCTCGGTTTTGGCCAAAAATGGTGAAAAATAGTTAAATATCATGAACAATTCTGTAAAATTCCAGATAATCTTTTTATAACATGTATAAGTCACACACAAAATTTTAGGTCAGTTGGAGAAGTCTAAGTAGGCTTTTCGGTTAAACGTGTTCTACGGTTGTACGTCGGTACGTTAAACGAAACCTTTAATACCAAACCAAGCAAGAGACGATCGATCAGGCCGAAAAAGATGCGAAAATATTAATAATATGATGTTTCAAGTTAATAAATGTCATGGTTTAAGTTTTTGGAAGTTTTTAAATAAGTTTTATATAAATTTCATTTTTAAGCCGAAAAAACGACCGTTTTATCCTCGTTTTAAGCCGAATTAAACATTTAACCGAAAAACGAACTGAACAAGATTATCCAAAACATTATCCGGATCTCGGAAATCCAAATATGTGGTTGAAAATGGAGAGGTGGGTCCCACCCCACCCTCCTTGACTTCCGATCGGACCTAAGGTCCCTTTCCCCCTTATTATTTTCTTTTTTCTCATCAAATCTCTCAACATCCATCAACTTCTTCCACTTATTCATCCAAAAATCCAAAGTTTAAGTAAGAAAACCGAGGTAAAAGTCGTGTTATTTACGTGTTCATCTTCTTTTCTTGAGTTTGCTTGCAAGAAAATGAGGTTTCAAAGATGAAAACCGATTCTTGTAGGGTTAAGTGATGTATACGGGTTATACAAGGGATCTTGGTCCAAGAAAGGAGTTAAACGAACCAAAAACGAATTTTTACGGTTAAATCTTTGTTTTTATATCATAACCGAAACCATGAAAGAAATGGCTTGATTGTGGGTGTAACTTGCTTGGTGTGGTGTTATTGTGCTTGTAGGTGTTGTATCTAGTTGTTAGCAAAGGCTAGAAAGCGAGATTCTTACGATTTGAAGCTAGAAACACAAGGTAGTTTGGTTTTTGTATAATGTTTGAGATTTGGACAGATTGTGATACGTGTAGAGTTAGGTCATGAAATGTTACAGAGGTGTTAGATACATGAAAATATGAGTTCTGTGAATTTTTGGTAATTTTTGGACAAAGGATGAATATTTGGTTAATTTAATGCTCGGTTTTGGCCAAAAATGGTGAAAAATAGTTAAATATCATGAAAAACTCTTTAAAATTCCAGATAATCTTTTTATAACATGTATAAGTCACACACAAAATTTTAGGTCAGTTGGAGAAGTATAAGTAGGCTTTTCGGTTAAACGAGTTCTAGGGTTTTCTAGCTCGGTTTTAGTGAAAATGGCTTGTAAAATGAGATTCTGGTTCTGGGAAAATTACAAGGGACTATGTGGATGGCAGGGGTCATCCAGGAAAAATTTGGGATTTTTCTAAGATCGTTTGGTATTTACGACATATTTAGTGATTAAATGGTGTTTAAAAATAGATAAATAAATTTTAAATATAAAAATTAATTCTGGAAATATTTTTATAAAATTCCCCACTGTCAAAAAGTGATTTGTGCAAAATTTCAAGATCCGAGATTAAACGGATAATTAATTGTGCAAAAACAAACTTTTAAAACTTAAAACGCGTAAACCAGTAAAGTTCGCATAAGCGAGCTGACTGGTGTATAAAAACCCTAAAAATGAACTATTTTCATATAAGTGAGTTAATCAAGTAAAAATAAATCATCCGAAAATAATTCGGATGATTTGAGTAATTTTTAACAGTTTCCGGTACGCTAAAAACGGACACGGGTCTCGCGGCCAATCGGGGCGTCTAAACCGAGCCCTAATTTCACAACTTTAGTTAAATTATCAATTAACAACTATTTTCGGGTCGTGTGTGACCAAAATCATTTTTGAAACACAAAAATGGATAACCGTGCTAGGCACGCAAAACGGAAAAAATGACTAATAGTAAATCTGACTAGTGAACTCTAAACGATATCACAATCTGAGTCCGGAGAAGTGTTTCTGGGTTAACATTGCCCCCAGAACGGATACAGTACTGGGTTAACAGTGTCCCCAGATGTACCGGTTAACACGGTTACAGTTATATTAATAGTGATTATAAAGTAACGAATTTAGGGATCGTATTACAGATCCGGGTTAGTAGCTGTGTATTGTGTACTGCTTGCTACGTTAAGGTGAGTTTCAAGAGCCCCTTTTTCTGAATTTTTTTAAATATTTTCCCGGGGCGGAAAGCATGTTGTTATGGAAATGTTTAAATACATACTGAACGCATGGATTTGCGTGGATTTATATATATTTTATTGTACGGGAATCGTACGGAAATGTACTAAGATGGTAATTGTCTGAGTTGCTAACATTCTAAGGCCCCGGAACACGAGTGATTAACTGAAAGCCGGTAAAGTGTGGATAGTACTATTGATCTGACAAACCCAACTGGTCCGGCATGGATTTGCTGATGTTTCCCAGCCAGTTGCACATGTCTATTTTGGGTGTTATATATATTTTGCTATGTAATGTTAGACATAGCGGTTTGGGGCAGTTCCGTGGGCGGGGGATATGCCACGGGTCCGTGGGCGGGGGATATGCCACGGGGATTGTGTGTGATAGTCAGAGGTTTCACTTGTGGGCTCAGCATAATTACATCGATAATAATATTATTTTATGATAATGATTTATCATGGTTTACTCGAATTGTGAAACTCACCAACTATTCGTAGTTGGCCCGTTTTCTTTGCATGCTTTCTAGGTACTCCCAAGCTGGAATAATTGCTACATGCTTGTTGATGCGTGCTTTTAGTGGAGGTTAGTGTTCATTTTGTATTAAATATGTTAATGTAATGTTGGTAAAACTTATGTGCTATCGCCTAGACGGGAACTAAACTTGGGAACAATGTAATATGATGTAAATTAATGTAGTGGTGTTTTCTTTATAAGCAATGCTGTTGATATCAGATGTGTCTGTTGCATCCCGTTTATGTTTCCGCTGCGGTTACGGGGTGTTACACTTACTAGCCACATCAACTCTAATATGTGTCTTGGGCATATCGATTCTAACAGCATCTAGATAACTGTGAGCAGCAAGCTGACGTAACAACATATTAAGCCTCGGCAGTGGATGTGGACACTGTTTGTTGTTTCTTTCACTGCCATGAGATGAGTCGATCACCCAAGAATTGACAACCAGCCAATGTAGATTTCCTGTCAATATCATCTCCACCGTAATTGCTATCAGCAAAAGCATATAAGGCAAAATATGAGTTTTTGGAATACCAAAGACCTAGCTTTGGTTGCTCTTTCAGAAATCTAAAAATGCGTTTAACAGCAATTAAATGAGAGAGTTTAGGATTATCCTGGAAACAGGGGCATTGATAGATAGAAAACATGATGTTAGGGCGACTGGAGGTGAGATACATCAGGGATCTGATCATTGAACGATAATATGTTTGATCTACGGGATTCCCTTTAGGATCAGAAGAAAGAAGAGGTCTCTCCGCCATAGGAGTTGTTGCGCTCCTAGAATCTTGAAATTCGAACTTTTCAAACATGTCTTCAACTTACTTTCCTTGATGTATCAGAATTCCCGTCGAACTCTAACGAACCTGAAATCCCAAAAACGTTGGCATCTCCCCCAATGAAATCATTTCAAAAATCTTTTTCAAGACTTCTTCAAATTCAGAACATAGTGCAGTGCTGGTAGACCCGAAGATGATGTCATCCACATATATTTGTACTAGGATCAAATCTTTCCCAACAATTTTAAGGAACATAGTCTGATCGATGGTTCCTCTCTTGTAACCATGCCCCAAAAGATGAGTCGTCAAAGTTGCATACCACGCCCAAGGTGCTTGATGAAAACCATACAGTGTTTTATCTAACTTGTACACATGAGTTGGATTCATTGAGTCAACAAATCCCGGTGGCTGATCCACATAAATATCCTCATTGACTTCTGCATACAAAAATGTTGTCTTGACATCCATTTGATAAACCGTGAATCCCATGTAAGAAGCATATGCCAGAAAAATTCGAATGGCCTCAAGGCGAGCCACGGGAGCATACACTTCAGTGTAGTCTAAGACTTCAACTTGACGAAAACCATGAACGACGAGCCGTGCTTTGTTTCGAACAATAACCCCCGTATCATCTTGCTTGTGGCGGAAAACCCATCTTGTATGTAACGCTTTCTTTCCAACTGGCAGCTCAACCAATCTCCAAACTTTGAGCTTATCAAACTGATTTAATTCCTCATGCATGGCATCCAGCCATCTTGGTTCCTGTAGTGCCATTTCCACTGACTTAGGCTCGATCTGAGAGATGAAACAGGTAAACAAACATCTGTTGATGTGCCCGGTCTGACTTCTGGTAGACACACATGTTTCAAGAGGACCTATAACATTGTCAATTGGATGATCACGTTGAATTCTTGTCGGAATTGAATGCCCGGAAACAGAACTGGTGGAGGGTAAGTTTGATGGATCTTCAAGGATTTCAGTAAGGGGGTTCTTCCATCCAAATGTCATCGTACTGTGTGAGTACGATGTACTATTAATGAATTCATTAGGTACGACATCTGGGAATAGAATTCTTCCAAAAATTTGACGAATCTGACTCTCCCCCTCAACTGATGAAGCATTGACAGCAGGTGTTGGTGAAGACACAGTTTCGGTAACGTCTTCTTGTTGATTGTATGATAGTGGCTGAGTGGTATCCACTGATTTTGAAGGATCTATACCCAGCACTGGATACATGTGAGAGCCAGCAGGTGAATCTTCTTCCTCATCAACAGATTTTGAAACACCGGCACCCGAAATTTATGTATTGAAGACTGGAAATACATTGAAAGGATTAAAGAGTTCATTATAATCAAATAATCAGTCAGTACCAACACGAGCATCAGTCTTATTTTCTTCCAGCCAACGCACATTATATGATTCCACTATCTGCTTAGTTGACTTGTTATAGACTCTGTAGGCAGTGCGACCATCATATCCAACTAAATAGAAATCATCAGCCTTGGCTCCAGACTTTGGAGTCGATTAAAGATTCAACAGACTACATGGACAGCCAAAGGCCCGGAAATGTGCAACCGTGGGTTTGTGACCATAGACAATCTCATATGGAGTCTTCATTTAAGACTTGTTGATCAGCACTCGATTTTGAACATAGCAGGCTGTGTTATCAGCCTCAGACCAAAAGAACAAAGACAGCTTTGAATCACACAACATAGTTCTTGCCACCTCAATAAGAGTTATGTTCCTCCTTTCAAAAACACCATTTTGTTGTGGTGTTCGAGCTGAACTGTACTGTCGAAGCACCCCCTTTCGGCATAAAAATAATTCAGTGTTGAAGTCTTAAATTTCGTGCCGTTATCACAGCGAATTCCTTTCAGCTTCAAGTTGAGTTGATTCTCCATAAGCACCACGAAGCGTTTAATCAATTCTGCAGTTTCACTCTTATTTGGAAATAAAAACAACCAAGTGAAGCGTGAGTAATGATCAGTAATAACAAGACAATAAGAGCTGCGAGAAAGACTTAAAACATGAACGGGACCAAACAGATCCATATGTGGCAATTGAAAAACTGATGAGATAGTGTTATCGAGTTTTGGCTTGTGAGATTCACGATTGTGTTTACCAAAGGCACAAGCCACACATTTTTCAATACTAACAAAATCTTTGACAGGTAAACCACGCATCAGGTCGTTTTTAGCAAGACGGTTTAGATTTTTAATGTTTGCATGACGAAGACGACGATGCCAAAGCATGGAATTATGTTCTGACACTTTTGAAAACAAGCAGGTTATTACATCAGAAACATTTTTGTTCATATCGATCACATAAGAATTATCTTTTCTCTATGATCTAACAAGAACCCAATCCTCTGGTATGATGATACCAGGTTTTAAAATTAATTCTTTGTTATTAAAATGGGTTGAAAAACCTTTATCACAGACCTGCGAGACGCTCAGCAGACTGTGTTTCAACTCAGGAACAAAATTAACATTTTCAAACCTTAAAACGCCATTACTTACAGTACCCTTCTGCGTAATCTGCCATTTCTCTCCTCGAGCAAAGAAAACATACCCACCGTTAAAGATATGAATGTCATGTAGTTGGGAAATGTCTCCTGCCATGTGCTTGGAACAACCACTATCAGCACACCAAGGTCTGGTGATATTCCTTCATAGTTGTTCCTGCACGATGTGCGAGATCAATTAGTTTTGGTACCCAGTCCATAGTAACACTGGGTGAACTGATTCATCTAAACTTGTCACGCGTTGCAATGACCTGTCATCCCGGTTATCTAATATAGAATTTGATAGCTTGAACACCGGAGATTTACGCAACCATTCATATATAGTTTTAAAAGATTTACTGTTGTTTGTATGAACGGATGGCTTAGTCTTTGGTTTGCGAGTGGGGGACACAGATGACTTTATCTACCTAACTTGTTTCGGTCCAGAAATCGAGTTGGCTCTTGAGGCCAAAGCACAGTTTCTATCACCTTTTCGAAACGTGTTAGGCTTGGTCTGATTAGGATTGAACCTACCAACTTTGTTTCTTTTCCAGTCACCGTTAGAGGGATTAGCCTGATAATACCTTGATTCTCTTCGATGGATATTTTGAGGCATATAACTCTGATAATATCCATAATATGGGACATATGGACGTTGTGGACAATTTCTAGCAATATGACCAGGAGTGTCACAATTAAAACATGTTTGGCGTTTTATGTGGTATTCATTGTGGTCAACTCCTTATCTGGACATTTTGTGTGAGCTAGTTTGCTTTACTTGGTGTTTATCAGTTGATTTATTGCTTGGTTTATCACAATTTTGATCATTTAAATTTCCTTCTTTAACAAATTTAGGTGATGTACATTTATTGGGATTCTTATTTTGATCAGATTTATTCAATAACACACCACCAGATTTCAAAGTTTTAAAGGAATCAACCACACAATTGTCTTTGCTCGTTAAAAATAGAGCCCACACAAACATTTAAAGTCACAAAATTCAAAGCAGGTAAATTTAAAGAAACATGAGAATTAAAGTCTTTATTATTCAAACAAGAAAATCATCATCATCAGTCCAATCCTCGACAATTACTTCATATGCACGTGAAGTAAACACATTGGTATAATTCACCCCTGAGGTTGATTCAGTGGATTTCACCGATGCGAGATCGCCTTTGCTATTTTCAGCTGGTTTACCATACGCCATGTTTTGAAACTTTTCCTTCTGCTCATTGGTAAGAGAAAATGAAGTATAGTTATCATTATATGGAGGAGGTACGATATTGTATCCTATACCTTCACCGGCGTTTTCTTTCCACCATAATTGATTTTCAATCATGGAGTTAACAACAGTACTGGAGCCTTCGAATTTTTTAATGTCTAGTTCTGCTCTTTAAAATTTATTAGTTAAATTTATAATTTCTAGCATAGAGGCTTCTAGTTCTGCAGTTTACTCAGTAATTTTCTGTTTGGCATCAAGATGTTGACAACATTTTATACTAAAGTCAGACTGAAGTTTAGAAAAATCTTTTTTCAGTGCTTCAATTTTATCTTTGAAAGCTTTCTCATTTTTTTAAGATTAAAATTTTCAGATTTTATTCCTTCCATTTCTCTAAGCAAGTTACTATTATGGGATTTGTATAGATCTACTTTATTAATACAAACTTGAGAATATAATTGGGAACTTACCTCTGATAAGCTGGGAGAGGTGAAGGCCATGAAAGCAAATTGAAGTTCCTTTACTTGTTCCTCAGCAACATTCTCTTCTTCCACAATTTCAATTGGAGTTAAATTTGCAGTCTGATTATTGATGCTGAGAGCTGTCATCTAATCATTCCACGAGAATTGTTGAGTTACCAAACCCCTCTACCCTCACCAGCACTTGCAGCATTTTCTCCTGTTGCATTTCCCACTGGAACCATTACCCTTTTCTCTGTTTCCTTCCTTAGCTGGGTTTGTGCATTCGTGAGCAAAATGACCCAGCTCGTGACAGTTGAAGCAAGTCAGAGTATCTTTGTTAAATCCCACCTTCTGATTTGTTGGCACATTCCAATTGTTTCTGCATGTTCTCTTAGTAAATTTCTTTGCGCGAAACACTGCCATGGTGATTTTCCAAGAGATGTCAATTTCCTCTACATCATCAAGATGAATTTGATCCAGCTCAGCAGCTACAACTGGTTGAACCAAATCTCCAGCAAGAAAGGCGTTGCAGCAATTCATATACCCTGACATTAAGGCGATATTTTCCTGAGTGTCCTTTGAAATAGAGGGAATTGGACTGGGAGACAGACTTGAAGAGGCAGCAGATGATTGGGGCTTAGCTGCAGAAGCAGATGGTTGAGCAGGTTGAGGAAAGAACATAAGAGTTGGTTGTGATGGTGCCTGTGAAAATTGACCTTGAGCAGACTTAAACATGGAGAAATTGTTCTGAGGTAGATACTTCGGAGTATGTTACCCTTGAGAAGCCTTAAAAATTGAGAATCTGTCTTGAGAAATGAGTGCATGGTTAGAAGTAGCACTGTAGCCGGCTACATTGTAGGAGTTTGCATGGTTTATGGCACGTTGCTTGTCATTCATGTCACAAGCCTTGATGATTGCCATGACTTCTGATAAAGTAAGCCTGTTGAGATTCTTCGTCTTCTTAATCACCGCAACATTCATATCCCAGCTTTGAGGCAGGGAATTAACCAGTTTATTGTTTGTCTCAGTAGTGGTCAGATTAATATTAGCAGATCTTATCTCAGTCACTAGAAATATGAATCTCTGCAGCTGTGTTTCAAAAGATTCTCCCATAACATGATTAAACATATTAAACTTCTTTTGCAAGAGATCTTGGCGGCTTCTCCTCATGTCCTCATTACCCTCATACACTTCAATCAGGGCTTCCCACAATGCTTTAGCAGACTGTAATTCCCTAAATTCCAAGGCAATTTCGGGTGAAAGTGTCATGGTTAAAGTAGCAAGTGCCTTGTCGTCTTGTTCAACCTTTTTAAAATCAGCATCATCATACAGTTCAACAGGTTTCACCGCAACTTCTTCAGAATTTTCACGTTGATACGTGATAGCTTGAGGGCCTCTAACAATACTTCTCCAAATCTTGGCATCTTTCATTTTCACGTACTTTTCAAACCTGAAGTTCCACTCGGCAAACCCCAAATGAGACAGTAGACGGGGTACACGAGTAGCAGTTCCCATTATTGAATCCAGTTCTTGATGCAGTGCAACATTAGTTGAGTTATTTGTTATTTGGTCCATTTTGAATAAAAGTGATAAGTTGGTCCAGTAATTAAGTCCAAATACTCTTATTAGTTATCCTAAAGCCCAATACAGTCAGGCCCAGTTTTAGAATCCCAGACGAGAACTAGCGTTGACCGAGAACCATGAAAGCTGATCGAGAACAGCTAAAAGTCAACAAAAAACACCACACTTTTACCGAGAACTGTCCAAGTCACCGAGAACCCTATTTGTGGACCGAAAAGAACCAAATCTCAGCAGAGAGCACTAAAACTTTGACCAAGAACTCACAAATTTCACCGAAAACGACTTGATTGTGACCGAAAAAGATGAAATCTTCCCGAGAACTAAGAAATCTTGCCGCGAACTTCCAAAAATCCCAAGAAGGCTTTAACCAGGTATTTTTGGTAACATAATAAATCCCGAAAACTCTGGGATTTGAATTTTAAGACCTAAATCAAGTCAAATCCTTCCACAACATATCTCAACAACCCCCGAAGAACACGAAGAACAGTTTTTCTTCAATTTCTAGAAATCTTCTAAGATCCACGAACAAAAACTGAACCTTGAATTAATGATATCACCATAACCGAGCCTAGAATAGGTCACTGATACCAATTTTAAGTCTTTTATACGGATCTTTCAATGTGATATCAAACTATCTCATTGTTAAGCGGGAATTAACAACAGATGATTCAATGTTAAACGATTAAACACATGAGGAACACAAGCAAAATGCATCAAAACACACGTATTATTATATCTGGTGCTTATGCACAATATTGCACAATAACTCGTTCACTAAACGTTATGAACGGCCAACCTTAATAACCTAGTTACAATGTATATATAGGCACTACACCCTAGCCCAACACATACCAAAAGCCCACCGAGATCCAAGAGATCTCAGTTTACATATAAGCCCAAAAAAATACAAACCAAACTATTACTAGCCCAACATTTATATATATTTAAGATTAAAGATTACACTAAAAATCATTATATTTTCTCTCTCATGTTCAACTAAATAATATTTTTTTTATATTTTATCACTATTTTTTCTCTCTCCTTTACTCACAATCACTTTCAGTAAGATTAAAAAATTATACGGTATGAATAGTGAAATCCCAAATTTAACTTTTCCATATAATATTTTCTCTCTCCTATACTCACAACAACTCATAACCATATCATATAATTTACAAAACTCTCTCACAAATATATAGGGAATAGGCTGAGAATGCTTTTAGATCTCTCTTGTATTGAATTGCGTATCACTGGTTTAATCTAGCATGAAAAACTAAATGTAGTTTAAACCGATTTGTGAACCTCTAGGTGTGTCTACGTGAAATCATAAAACTCATTCTCAGTATTTAAACAGCCATACCATTGACTCTTCCAACGGTTGATGAAGTTACGTCGAAGAATAATTTTATTAGATCATTCACTTTTTCTTATCATTATCTTATAAAAGCATATTGGAAAGGACTTAACACCCCAATGTAAGCTAAATTGATGAGTATGGTACAGATTGTACTCATGAATCTATAGGTACATTGGTGTGAGATGGGATTCCGTTGTGTAAACCCTTTTTAAAGCAAACTCTTGAAACTCTAAACCCTGTCATCTAAAGTTATTAATGACTACGAACTTTGGACTATCTTTACTGAAATTTATAATCCCGATAACTCGTGTAAGCGTTTAAGTTAATTTAATACCCTTTATCAAAAATTTGTTAAAAAAACCATCTTGATTGAAAACTTTTCCAGAATCTCATGGCCAGGCCTTCAGCTTTGTCTTGTGCACGGAAATTGAATAATGCCTCGTAAACTGACACCCTATTCCATATGCTCTGACTATGAATTCCCTTTTGACTCTACCACTCTGACCCGTGGTCAACCCTCTGCCTAAGTTGATTTATGGAATACCACAACAAACTCTACGATCAAATTTTTCAAAAGATAATATTGTTGTCCCAACTCCTTAAACTTTGTTTTGACCGACCGTTACCATGTGGAAAAATTCCAAATAATCAATCAATCTCCTGCAAGGACCTTACCTGTGATGAACACATAAGTGCTCTTCCATTTTTTTCCTATTTTCTTTCCTTAATATGGAACCTTGACTTGAAACTTTTTTCACACAAGAAATTGTCTCTACACTTGAAGCATTCTATATCGCCCGCCTGAGGACTAGATCTGCCATGCAACCAACCTGAAAGAACAACCTCTGTTAGCCGGCATAAGGCTCTCCATTTTTCGAAACCCTCCTTTGCGAAACCCATCACAATTGTTAAATATGTGATTCACGAAGTACAAGCATTTGGCCGGCAATGCGATTAGTTATGTGGATATGTTACGGTTTACCCCAAACAAAAACACCTAAGCTCAATCCTTCGGGCTAAAATTGAGGAAATAATTCAGATTACCCTATTCTCCCTTCAGTTTTAGTTGACATTGACAAGGTAATGATTGGTGATAGGAACCACTTGCAATGTGATGTTAGGGTGGTGGGTTAGCTGCGGTTCACGTTATATATAAACACTAATGGCATGCTGACGATGGGGAGTAGAGCCAGATCTTTAGCCGACCTTTGCACCTTAAGCATGTTCGCTATTGTTTTGACCTTGAAGAACGGTGCTCACGCCAATGACCTTGAATCTCAAAGTACATCAAACACCACCATAATCATTTATGCTAGACATTTCTCAACTCTTGGTACTATCATACATCCTGACCCCTTTACTGTCAATAAACTATTGTTATAGTTATGAATCTTCGTAATAAAAATTTTTGGGACGAAGTTTCTTTCAACAAGGGGATGAGGTGACACCCGTAAATTTTTTTTTAACATTTGCAACAATGGGCAAACATTTGCAACACTAACCAATAGACGGTATGTCTAATTAATTCATTTTGATCTTTCAAGGGACGAGAAGTCTACTTAATTCAGCTGATCATACTCATAGACTAGAAATCAACTTATTTACTTAGCGACGCCTTTCAATTTTTGGGACAAAAATTCTTTCAGCAAGGGGATAATATTACACCCCGCACTTTCACGTTAACACCGTTAACCCAACTCCATTATCTAACATGTCATGCAAAACATTTACACGAGTCAATAACAAGTCACACACATGAGTCAGCCAGTACGCGTTGGTGATTAATGTCAAATCAGATATGTTTAAATAATTCAGATATAATTGTTAAATGCTAAATGATTTTATGTGTTACATGATTTAGTAAATTATGCTCGCTTAACATACTACTAGTTATTATATAAAATAATACCTCCATCATATGGTTATAATATTAGGTTAAAGTTAAAATACAAAGGAAAACAAAAATGAGAAGTCGATACCTACCATACTCAAAATATTCTCATTTTTAACCTAACACGATTGGAAATGGGGGGGGGGGGCGTCACCCCGATTGATCTACCAATATTTATGTGTCCTTATTATTTCGGTTAACAATTATTTAACCAATTGTAGACTCATCCCACTTTTTACACGGTTTGTAAAATAAAACACTTTATAAAAGCTTTGATAAAAATTGATAAAGAATATGCTTTTCCCTCAAATCATAATAAAACATTTCGAAAACGAGCGGACGATAGAGAAACTCACGGTTGAAGCTTTTCGTTCCAAAAATCGCGTGTCCTATATTAGTACACGTTTTGTTAATAAACTTGGTTCGAGTTTTAGTTTATAAAAAATCTTTAAGTTAATAGTCCTAGTCTAATGACCACACCAGCACATAAACAAGTAATTTCATATCTAGTTAACGATTACGTATAGTTCGGGTTTCGTTAACTATTATTTTAATAACTAAATTAATTAATAAATGAGTAAATATATAAATATAATAAAATATTAGAGTTTCAGTTGATGGAAATTTTTAAGAAAATATTAAATTATTATTTTTAATGAATCTTGTCGGTTTTGTCGTTTTGTCGGTTTCGTCGGTTTAGCGTTTAAAAACGAACCGTTCGACTTTTTGTATAAAATATAACTTTTAAATCTTGAAAAATACTTGTTACATATATATTAGTTGAGTTTTAGAAGTTATTTACAAAAATATATGCTACTTTTCATTTTCGTTAATATTTTCTTAAAATAGCAACTTTTAACGTTTTTGTGTCGGTTTTCGCGACACGAACCGTTTAGGACCAAGTTTTGTTATCTTGTCCTCTTCTCATATATTAACTTATGTTATATATGAGTATTTTACAACTTTAGGGGCTGTTCTAAAACAGTCCCTAATCGTCGTGTCGGTTTACGTTTAAAAGCCAATTTTTTTACCATTAAAGTTACCGACAAGTAAAATAAGCTATAGTAATTTTTAGTTTTTGATAATTATATCTAATTCAATCTTATAATCATGATTAAGTATGAATCTAGGGTTATCTCGTTCAACTAGTTTGATATAGTTTCATGCACCCTAATGTTCTATTCAAGTTTTGATCTTTTAATTAATTAAGCTACAAAGTTTCTATTTTTAGTAAGTAAGTGACAATTTGATCAATATGCTAAATCAATCTATACTTTAACAATGCATCATATCTTAGTTCAAGTATGCAATTAATTATATATCAAACACATTTATGCCAAGTATTCACATCAAAATCAAAGATTCAACTTTTCATTCAACAAAGTTTCCTTAATTAGAAATCTAACAATTTTAACAATCTTCAAGTATTATCTAGTAGTTTTTATGAATTTACTAGCATATACCCTATTCAATATTCAACAACATTAATCCTATCACTTTCAAGTTTCATTAATCCACCAAAGTCATCAATTAATCCAAGATTTCCAAGAATCCCCAAATTTTCCACTATGAAAAGTTCTTGACATATTCATCTTTAAGACTAAAAATTCGTGATTCATGTTCATATCATCAATCCTAATGATTAATTACTAACCAACATTCATCCTAACATCAAACTCAAACATCAATTTCATCTTTGATTATACCTAAATATCAAGTATTCCAACAATGCTCCTAATCAATTTTATCAATCAAAGTATGAACTTCAAGATGAATGTATGCATGTGTAAGTGGTTTCAATCCTTACTCTTAAACATACATACATATACACGGCTCACATACACACACACCAACAACCGAAATTTCAAATTTTTAAGCTCAATCTCAACTCAAGAACACCTAATCTAACATATTTAACCCTAGATATCAACTCATAACATCACTTACTTGTGTTCTTGAAGATCTAAAGATGAAAATAAGAATGTGATGTGTATGAGTGTGATGATCCTTCTTCCTAGATGATAATCTTCATTGTTCTTGATCAAGACTTGATTGTAAGTATGTGTTTGTGATCAGAGATTTGAATTTGTGTGTGATGAATGTGTGCATGTGTGCCATGAATTTATAGAGAGAAAGAAGAGGGAGTAGCTTAGTTGAGTAATGGGTTAGAGTGTTAAAGTGGATTAGATCTAATGTTTACAACTCATAATGTTTCTAGAAGATGCAATCATTGGTGGAATGAGTTGGTAAATAGGGATTGGAAGAGAAAGGAGGTGGGGTGGTGATATGGCAAGGGGGCCGGCCAAGGGGGGGATGAAGGGTTGGTTATAATCTAACTAATCTTGTTTAATCGGTTTAACGTATTGAGAGTTTTAGATAATCAATCGGATCCCGTTTTTAATAATTTTTGTCAGACTTTGAACGAAATCAAATTCTTGACAGTATGGACTATAAAAACTATTTTTTTGAAGATAGTTTGTGCCAAGTCCTTTCCGGGTCCTGTACTGGCTTTTACTTACTTATTCCTCAGTTTTCACGATTCGAGCCTTCCTAAATTATTTTTATACATGGTCTCCAATGTTTTAACATATATTTTAAATTTTGGAGTCGTTTAATCATATTAGTTATTTATTTATTTTCTGGCCCGCTGCCCAAGGTTATTACATGTCATGCTCGTTGTGTGTCAAAATTTGGACTTTTTGTTGACTTTGCAAGATATTGAACCTTAATAAAGGAAGATTTTATTCATAAAAAATGATATTATAATGCTACTCATGATTACATTAACGCTAATTTTTGCCGAGTGTTACATATTGTATGTTAGTTAATCATTTCAAGTAAGTGCTAGACGTTTTATTGTTGTTTTATGCAAAGTCTCTTGTTCTTGATGAAACCTTAGATCAGTATCACTGTATTGTTGATGATATAACCTGATTTTGATGTTAATTAATTGTATTTAATCGAATTAGAACCCTAGAGGTGTCATAAACAAGTTAGGGTTCGAGTTTTGATGACAATAGTTTGCTGACATTTTCGTTCTCGTTTATTGTTTGGTTTGTAACATGATGATAATTGATTGTTTTTGTTCAATTCTTGTTTCCATGATGTATTAATTTGAGTCTAGTTTCCAGAAAGTTATGGCTTGTAATTTTTGGACATGCAGAAGATAGTTTTTTATGAATTTACAAAATTATGTGTCAAGGATGTTACGGAGAAGGGTTTTCTGACCTTGATTCCCGATACCATAACTTGAGATTGACAAAGCCAAATGGGTTAGTTCCACCTCTGGAACTTTAAATTTTGAGTTATGGGGTGTTTGTTTTTTCATAAAATCTCTTATGAACCATAACTTGAGATTGACAAAGTCAAATGGGTTAGCCGCCTACATTGCTGCTCTCAAGTCTTGTGGATCCAAACTTATTAACGAAGAGACTATTTAGTTAAGACACCAATTTTGTGGGATTTCATGAGTGTTATCGGTTCATAAAAGATCATGTTGAAAAACATCACACGGAAATGTATATTGTCCTAACTCATGACCAACTTGTTGATATTTAAAAAAAAACCTTTGAAAAAAAAACGCTGCAATCTTTTAATCAGCAAATTGGGCATATCTTAAATCTTGTTAATAACTTATATTGTTTTTATAACTTACTAGTTTGAGACATATGTACTACACGAGTAATTCTTGAAAATACAATATTTAATAACTAATCAGTATACAAGATCCAATAAAACCGTTAAACACGATTAATACACTCGTTGTACAATAGTATTTAAACAATTTTAAAGTAAAAGATAATTATAAATATCAAATGTTTGAAAAAATATTAGAAGTAAATATTAAATTAACAAATTTAGAAGCATAAATTTTAAGAATGGTAACTATTATAAATATGTTAAAAAGGGTGAGGTTTAATGTAAAAGTGACAGATGGCAAAAAATGTAGTCTTTTATTATAGAGTATAAATTTTATTTCTTCTCTCTATATTTTTCTTATTTTTGTATTATAACTAGATTTGACCTTTCTTTTACTTTTATCTCCCCCTTTACCATAGTAATAGTTCAATTTAAAAAAGTAAATTTCATTATAATTTACTATAAAACGATTACAATAGAGTGGCAGGCAAACGGGCAACAAGCTGCGCCGCAACCCCCTTTTGAATAGCAAAGCCAATCCTGCAAAAAACGAAGTTATTAGCAAAAGATCAGTTTGGCACGCGAGGATCATTTGAAGCGGTTTTAGAATTGCGTTAAATAAAAATCTTACCAAAAACAGCACATTCTTATAAAGTGGTGTCCACTCTTCGCTCTATTACATGATAATAATATACACTACACATAAAACGGTTGACTCACCGGCCACCGCTACATTACATGAAAATCACCGCTTTAAAAAGGGTAGTTTTTGTTGTAAAACTAAGGACACGTTATGAACAAGCCATGGAATTCTTTCTAACACTTGATTCATACTAGTGTTGTAATTTTATTAGTTTATTTGCTAGATTTGACAACCAACAGTTTACATGCTGTTAGCTAACAAATAATACAAAACCACTACTAATATTTCATTCAAGCCATTACAAAATTCTTTTAGCCTCTAAAGATCTAATTCATCATAATTGGTAGTTATAAATCTGGGTTACTAACATTTTTAATGTAAGATACTAGGGTTAATCGCAACCACGAGTTACTGCGTTGAACCTCATATGAGCTAAAAATTGCTACCAAATACGACACAAGACTCAAACATCACTGAAACTGATCGCAACCATGATTTTTAATGTAAGATACTAGGGTTAATCACAACCACGAGTTACTGCGTTGAACCTCATATGAGCTAAAAAATTGCTACCAAATACGACACAAGACTCAAACATCACTGCAAATGATCGCAACCGCGAGTTACTGGGTTGAACTAGAGGTGCACAAAAAACCCGAACCCGGAACCGGACCCAAAATAAATACTCGGAACCGGTTTTTCTAATACCCGGGTTTTTAATACCCGAACCCGAACCCGACCCTACCCGTAGGGTACGGATAGGTATGCATTTTGGCACTAAAACCCGAACCCGAACCGGACCCGATTTGTACCCGGTAATACCCGAAAACCCGATTTGTACCCGGAAATACCCGAACCCGAAACCAAGGTTGTCCAATACCCGAAACCGGGTATTTCAAATACCCGATGTATACCCGAAAAATACCTTAAAAATACCCTAATAATACCCCTAAAAAGTGTAAACTTTTAAAATAATCCAATCTATATAAAAATATACCTGAAAAAAACCCGAAAAAACCCGTAAATAGAGTTTTTTCAATACCCAATAATAAGGTATTCAAATACCCGGTTTTAGAATACCCGGTTCTATACCCGACCCGAACCAGATGCATAGGGTATGATTTTTAGAGACAATACCCGACCCGAACCCTACCCGATTATTACCAATACCCGGTCATACCCGTACCCGGTCATACCCGAACCCGGTTCTATACCCGAACCCGGGTATTTAGAAAACCCGATTTGTGCACCTCTATGTTGAACCACGTATGAGCTAAAAACTGCCACCAAACACGACCCAAGACTCATATATCACTAGGCTAGTAAAAGAATCGAACGCTTAGTGAACCGTTAGCAGGAGATTCGTTAATTTAATAAAGGTACAAACATGAACACATATTTTGTGTTCGTTTAATTATACAAACGAACATGAAAACATGTTTCGTTCTCGTGAACGTTTGTTTATGTCAGTTTATTTATGTTCGTTTACATATTAATAAAAATATAATTAAATATTATTGGGATGAATCATTTACTTAATGGTTTTATATTTGTTCGTCTGTGTTCATTTAATGTTTATTATTGTTCACTTACATTAGTTCATTTATGTTCATTTTATATTCATGAACTGTTCGTTTAGATTTTAAATAAAACGAACACGAACATGTTCATTTTTTAAATGAACGAACATAAACAGAAATATGTTTTTGATTAAGTGTTTGTGTTCGTTTAAAGTTAAATGAACGAACACTAGCATGCCTTTGTTCGCGTTCATTCGGTTCATTTACAGACCTAGATATCACAAAAACTGATCACATCCACTAGTTAGTTGGTTGAACATCATATGAGTTAAAAACAGCTACCAAACACAACACAACACAACACAAAACACAGATATATTACTTAGATATCATATCTCACTAAGATATCACTAAAACTGATCCCAACCACAAGTTACTGGGTTAAACCACATGAGCTAAAAAAAACTGCTACCAATCACGAAACAAAACTCAAATATCAGTGAACCAACACAAAACACGCATGTTCACATTTAGCTTGAATACAACCACATTCAACTCAAAACACAAGTGACTACAATGTCATAAAATGTTTATCGCCTAAACAGAGTTTATAAAAGTTTCTTACTATTTGATTGTTCTGTTAGCTAATAATTGCATGCCATATTGATCACACTTGCATTTCAAGACCTTAGACATTTATGTAACCATTTAAGAATTGTGTTTAAACCTTTTGAGGAGCGTTAAGGACTTCATCCTCTAATATGCCGTAATGAGGGAGTTCGTAAATATGGCCATAAAAGTTCACCCTTCTGAAAGCAAATAACATACACTACAAATCTAGTACAAAAAATCATATTGTATCTAACCATGTATCAAAATCATCAAGTGGTTCGGATTTGGACACGTGTTGAGTCTGTGAAGCAATGTTGTTTGGATCAACCAGAGATGGAGTAGAGGTTTCATTAAGTCATCAAGTGTACTATCAATATCAAAATCTAGTGCGGTTTTCTTGGAGGTCAAGGTTGATGCCTTCTCCTTGAAATATGCTTTGAGAAAAAAAAAATGCTTTGAGAAAAAAAAATAAAAACAGCAAATTATCCGTCGAGTGATGGTATGTATCTTGGACACTTGAAATATGCTCAACAAAATCTTGCGTATGTTGTGGAAGATTTATTTCAAAAACCCATACAACGTAACTTTAAAAAAAATTTGATTTCATATTTTCATTATTTGAAAAAAACAAATAATTTAAATGTGAGTTCATACATTATATTGTAGTAAAATTTGTTATAAAAAAGGTGCCCCTTATGCCTTGTATAATAACAATGTCACTTATTCGGGTCCAATTAAGTTGTTCGAAACCAACCGAACCACCAAATCCAAAGCAAATCGGCTAGTTTGGCTGGCTTGAGAATTTTATAGTTCAACTGACGTTTATAAAAAACCAAGTCTAACAGCTTGGATCACGGTTTACAACCAGCCGTGTAAACCAAACCAGCCTTTCACCTTTATTATTTGAACTTTTGAAATATTCATAAATTCATTTTAGCGGTCAAATTCTAAGGGATTAAACCTATGGGAGTTAAAGAACAACATAAAAAAAAGGAAAAAAAAACATTCAGATTAAATAAATAAAAATCAATCCAAATGGCTGCATTATATTTATAATGAAATTGTCCCAGACTTCAACTTTAACTTCAAACCTAACCAACTTGCTTGGCTGTTTTCATGTACAATAAAGCTTAAGCTTGTTTATTCAGTTTATTTGACGTACGAATCATAACATGACTAGTTTTTCCATAAACTTTTCAGAATTTTCAAAATCTAATACTTATGTCACATCACATCACTGACTCATACACTTGAAGCCAAGGACGTGAACTTCTAACACAAGAAACTTAACATGAAAATTGTGGGTTTGAGCTTAAGTCTAAATGGGTCCAGTAGCTGAACGAATCGTGTCGGATCAACGTGGCCGTTGGCGAGTTCGCAGGTTGATCCATTTAAGCCTTTTACTTTATAATTTTGTTTAATAATGTGCTTTATGTCATAACAACGTAAACCACTTGGGAATTTTATGTCATATTATTAAAGACAGGAGAAATGAGCATAATATTCTATAGTTTGAACATAATTGTTTTATACACATTTGTATATTTTGTTGTGAGTTTGGTGTACTTGAGATTTAATATGCAAAAAGAAGCATTTGGAGTACGGACCATGTTTGTGCCAACCAGCAAATACATTGGCCATGTTTGGGTTCTTGCGTCCGACATGACTTTGAGGTTCGTGTTGGTTTCAACATGCCAACACGACCCATATAGCATCCCTAAGTTTTACAGTATTATATATCAACTGCATTTCCCCTCATATATTGGACATATTAATTGCACATGATCCTAATTAACAGTTGCTAAACAAAAATACCCAAAAAAAAACTGAAGTACGACCTCCAACTAGAAATACAGTGCAGATGGTAACTTGTAATAAGCATTAATCTATCCTTATCTGACTGTATGATAACTTTTTAATGAAAAAACAAAGTACCTCATAGTTTGCAGGTGTCTTATCCTCAACAAAGAAACTATCATTTTGAATAGACGATAGTAAACTTTCTACTTGCACAGCAACAAAGGATTCTTTTCCTTGACCAAAATCTAAAAAAAAGAAAAAACATTCTTACATTTTTATATAATACCAAATTACTTATTATCACGGAAGCGAATAAGTGCTTACCAAAATCATCAAGAGCCGGAAAGAACTCCGGTGTAGAACTCTGAGCCTTGGCCTCAGAAATATTTAAAGACATGTTAGAAATATTTTATAAATTGATTGTAATTTATATAGATATTATTATTATTATTATTTATCCTCTAATAGCTACAACGAGTATTTAAAATGAATCTTTGTTAATAATAACATATATATAAACACATTTAACGCATTTTTTTAGATTGAAATCTCTTTATATAATTTATCCAAAGTCCTATAAATACTTACTTAAGTACTTTTTATGTAAATATGTATAATTAAAAATAATATTATTTACGATAAACCGTTGTTATATAAAAGCAATAAAATTAATAACAAATCTAATTTTAACTTTCGCAAGAGTCAGTTTTCATTAAATCCCGAACCTCTATCTATTTTTAGTTTCGTTTTTGAATTTCTTATTTATATCGTTTCCGTAATTATTCGTAAATAGGGCACCTCGTCAGTATTCCTTGAAGAGTTTGATCCACCATCCACATTCTTATTATATTGTTTTTCTCATTTGCTCGTCTGTTAAGGTGAGTACCACATTCCCTTATTTTACTTGTTTTCTCGCGTTTTGGGGACATATGCGTAAATATATTTCTCATATATACTTATACACAAAACTGCAACTTTGTCTTATGTGTTAACAACTTATACCTTACTTGTTTATGTGCTATTTGCTTTGTATGCTTCAGCATTCGGAGAGGTCCAACATAATCTTAGTTTAGTATGATCATACGCCAGTCGTTAGCCTTTGTACTTCTCGACATCTCAGTTATACTTGCTCATTTGGTTAATTTGTTATTCTCATATGACTTGTTGCAGCTACGTATTTTGTTATATATACTATATGTACAACTAAACTGGTGTGTTGCTCACTCAACATGTGTTGTTGACAAAATTCTATTTTATACGTATATGCAGGTTATCGCTTGAATTAGTTGCAAGACTTTGTGAAGATTTAGTGAAGAATTATGTTAGAAAAGATAAAATCAATAATTAAATTTGTGTTTATTGTTTGTTTAATGAGTTGTATTTTGTATTTGATTTATTTGAAAATTGAATAAAATTAATAGATATTGTCATTTAAATATTGCATGATAGTATCTTGAGAGCTGTGACAATCAGTTCGCGCCCCGATATTTCCGTCATATGTTGGGGTGTGACACCAGCCAAACACAAGAACGTCCGCAGGACGCAGGGTAGAGCTTCCCTCTCGCGGATCAGTCACAAAGTTAACAGGTGTCTCTTTCTTGGCTGAGATCCCAGCACGCCTAATCACATTCCATAAGACATCTCTAACCCAGTCATGACGATACTTGAATCCCGACAATTCCTTACAGTGGAGGGCATGCTCACCAAATCTATCCAAACAAGCTTTTTTACAAATATGGCATGATTCATTTAGAGGGAAAAGAGGAATCATAAGCCGGTTATTAGTTATAATTAAAATAATCTATAATATCAATATTAATATTCGTTTTTATTATTTTAGGTAATTGTCCGACTCATATAAACTGTTAAAATCGTTTATTTTGTTTGTCAGGTTGTGATGACAGTTTGGTTTTTGGTGGATTGTAGATGATGGTGATGGTTGGTAAATTTACTTCCACATGTTTAGATCTTCTTTTGGAATCTCAATTTTATGTTTATATTTAGATTTTGTTAGTATTAAGCTTCTATTAAACGAATATGATTTTTTATTTTTTTGTTTTAGAGGTTATGTTTAATATGTTTGATTCAATAATATGATAGTTTGAATATTCTTTGATTTTATAACCGGTTTTATGCATTTTTTTTCTTTCTGGCTATAAAGTTGTGTTACATTTTCACATTTTGTGTTTAGTGCAACAAAATTATTTACATATTTATGTTCACTTAAAGTCATTATGAAATACGTTAACATTTTTGTTTAATACTTAATTGAGTTCCATGGTTTGTTTGTTTTTTTCAGGCTTTAAGGCCGGATGATTTTGTTGGAGGACGGAAATTATGAAGATCATGTTGGTATACGACTGTTAATATTTAATATTTTCATGACTTTTGTTATAAACTTTAGTTTGTGTAATTAATAACTTTATATGTAGACAATGTTATTTTTTATTATGATATCTTTTTGTTCGTAAATTTTATGATATCTTATGGTTGTTTATATACACTTTGTTACATATCAAATTTCAACCCGTGTTAACACGGGTTATATCCTAGTAGTGAATATATTATACTTGAATTATATAGGCCATGTAATTTGTAACTGTTTTCATTGTACCAAACATAATTGGTTTTATAATAAAACTTTCATTAGATACACAACCCAAGCTTGTGTAACCGATCTACTTGGTACTAATATACTTGTGTATTTGTGGCATTCGCTACACATTTGAAGGATGATACAAAGCATAGTAATGTATCAGGCATATGACTTTATAATTAGTGGAGGCTTCAAGTGGGGTTCAAGGGTGTCTGGGATGTCAACTTTTTTTGACGAATTACAATTTTATGTATAGTATACTTCTAAATCTTTTGGATACGTCAAATTCATATAACAAGACTCTTTACTATATGAGAAAAAAATTTAATAATAATTGAGAGAGATGATATGAATTTAACTATCTATATAATTGCCTACCATAAAATCTTAAATGTTGCTCTTATGTTATTCCCCTCATTCTCTAGAGACACCAGATTGCTTGATTTATAAACTAAGGCTTCTCATGCATTTGACATGAATTTGCGGGTATGGATCTCACCAAACCCGGATAATCTTTAAATGGGTTATAACATCTCATTTATATGTAAAACTATTTCATAATCAAACAATAATTTTCGTGGGTCACGGGTCTCACCAAACCCGGATAACCCTTAAACGGATTATAACATCTCATTTATTTGTGAAATAACCCTTTAATCATCAAAAAATAATTTCCACAGGTTATGGGTCTTACCAAACTCTAATAGCTCTCAAATGGAATATAAGATCTCATTTATTGATAAACACTCTCATCATCAAACCTTAATTTAATTTATCTGCTTTACATGTTCCCCGTTGCTGGTCTATCATCTCCATCATCGGTTAACTTCCGATACTACCCACCATCGTCAACTACATCAACACCCCCTTTTTCATTAGACAAATATTTGTGTTCATGTTTGTACATTTAAAAAAATCAACATGCTCGTGTTTGTTTATGTTTGCTCGAAAAAAATTTTAAAAAATCTAAACATCTCAACTGATAAAACCCAAATATTAAAAAATATAATAACAAATCAATATACATGTATTAAATTAAAATAAAACTATGTTAAAAAATAAAATAAATCATCATAAAATAACAAAACAATTAAAAACACAACTTTAAATAAACTCCCGTAACACGAAAAGATCAAACTAGTTTTTCTTATAAATCCGTCACTTATTGTAAGATTGAATGTTTCTTTGGTTGTTATAACTATATTGCAAACTTAGAAGGGGAAAAAACCGTAAATGCCTCTTATTTAAAGGATGGCTCTATTTTGTTTTAATTGACTTTATACTAGAACTAGGTTTTATAACCCGTGCGTTGCGCGGGTTTGTGTCTATGATACAATTGTAAAGTAAATTAAGAATGCCTTAAAGGGTGTGTCATTTAGACCACTTTTCAATGATTTTCAGACAGAATGAAACTACTAAAAATTGTGGATTCTTGTTCAATTCCAGAAGATCATCTGAAACAACTTCAAAGTTCAAACAAACGGTTGTTGATTCTTTTTTTTACCTAATATTTATAAGAGGGCCAGTAGCTTCAGTAGGAATAACCCGACACTTTGCAATATTATCATCATAGCATCAACATATCAATCACTCCTAACCAATTTTCTTCCATAATTTCTGAAACGAAAACAGTTGAATGAAAAACTGAGAATATTACCTAAGAATAAAATTGTGACAACGGCAACTTTATAACACATTGTTATATATAAACCTTATGATTCACCTTCTTAATCTGATGAAAGATAGCAAAAAATCCTCTTCAGTTGTTTTAATCACCCCTGCACAAACAGAATATATGAAAAATATCATTGTTCAGATTCATTTCCGAATTCCCATTACCTGATACAAAAAATTAGTAAAATCATCGTCTTCAAAGCCACATATTGTCCCACAACAACCCAGAAAAAAAACACATTAACAATTTGCATACCAAAATATCAATTTATGCAAAATCCAGATTCGCCACGTTTATGTATGCTTGAACCCTCAAGATACAAATCCTTCACATTGACACTCTCAAGTTCCAAGTTCCAACACCTGTTTAAAATTACTTTTACTTCGCTTGTTAGTACACTTTAATATTATTAAATTAATATAAAAAAAACTCTACCGAGTTTAGATACCTTAGTGCATGGCTCTTGAGCCTGTTTGTAATCCTTGAGTTTCAATAGGCAGGCCTCATTGTTAAAGGTTGCAAATAATCTTGTTTCTTCTTCTCTTCTTCAAAATTAGGGTCGTACTCAATTTAATTTGCAACCTGAGATTCGAAAGATAGAGATTTAGCCAACATACACATGAAATTAACCACTTAAGCATTGAATATTACCTTCTGGTACTGCTTTATTGCTTTCTTATATATACCGCTTTAATTTCTTTTTTTTTCTCCAGCAGCCTTTATCTTCTCTAGAGGTTTTCATGTCCCAAGGAAATATGTATTGAAAATATAAAATGTAGGCGGAAACAATAAAAACCAAATTGATGATACGTGAATTGTGGACTTAAGCAACATGTAAGATTAAGAGTTTAGCCAACTATAAATGAAATATGTTATGGAGTAAAAAGAGTGTAACAATGGATAGAGATGGAGAATATACCATTAAAATGTATGACTTGAAGCCCGACATGAAGCCTCTTTTCGCTGTTTCTCTTTGATCTACTCTGCAAACAATATACACAAATTCAATAAAACTGTAGTAAAAAACACGATAACCTGTAAAAACTTTAAAACACAATGTATAGATGATAATAGTCGTAATACCTAAGCTCATTCGGCCCATTAGAAGTACGTTGCTCGTTTCAAAATCTACATTGTTGTCATCACCACATCTTTTTGGATCTGTAGTAACCTGGTTCATAAAAAAATAAGAAACATTATGATAGTGAATGGTATTATAAACTAATGATAATTAATATAATAACTATAGTTAACATTCTTTAAGTATGTAAATAAATAAACTTAATGTTTCATTAGGCTTTTAGAAAGTATTATAATTAACAGTTAATGGTATACCTAAAAATATATAACTTAGTTGACTAATATCTAGATTATAATCCTAATTTTTGCTTTATGTATAGGTCACCAATAATACACATGAAACACAATTTAGCAATGGAAGATAGCAAAACAAAAAACATAATGATAAGACATAAAGTATTACCTTGAAATGTAGAAACAAATAGCAACTGGTGATCATGTGCAAATCGATTAGCTACATGAAGTGCTAATTCAACAAAAATGGAACCAAAAAAATCAGAATTTTGGTGATGGAAAGCATGCACGAAACTATGTACCTAGCAATAAAGCATAAGCTTGTAAAGCCATTTTTTAAAAATCACTAAAAAGCCCTAATCAAAAGATGTACTAATTAAAACCCTAAGCCTATGTGGTAGCGGAGGAATCAAAAGGCTATCTCACTTACCGATGACAACGCAGGCTGTCATTAATCGCCGTCGTCTTGTAACACCCCGTAACCGCAGTGGAAACGTAAACGGGATGCAACAGACACCTCTGATATCAACCACATTGTTTATAAAGAAAACTGAATACATTAATATACTTCAAATTACATTATCTCATATTTCATTACCGTCTAGGTGATACACATATCATACAATACGATACATAATTCTATTTAATCTAACGTATCATAACATCCTGCACGCAAATCTTACACACATCAAGCACTTAGCACGTAAGCAATCACTTCATCTTTATTGTACCTGAAAAGCATGTGAGAAAACGGGTCAACTACGAATAGTTGGTGAGTTTCACAATTTGAGTAAACCATGATAAATCCATATCAAAATATAATATTATCGATGTAATTATGCTGAGCCCACAAGTGAAACCTCTGTTAACCCAGTACTGTACCCGTTCCGGGGGCAATGTTAACCCAGAAACACTTCTAGGGACATCTGGGGACACTGTTAACCCAGTACAGTACCCATTCCGGGGGCAATGTTAATCCAGAAACACTTCTAGGGACGTCTGGGGACACTGTTAACCCAGTACAGTACCCATTCCGGGGGCAATGTTAACCCAGAAACACTTCTAGGGACATCTGGGGACACTGTTAACCCAGTACTGTACCCATTCCGGGGGCAATGTTAACCCAGAAACACTTCTAGGGACATCTGGGGACACTGTTAACCCAGTACTATACCTATTCCGTAAGATTCCCGTACAATCAAATATTTATAATTACACGCAAATCCATGCGTTCAGTATGTACTTAAACATTTCAATAGTAACATGCTTTCCGCCCCGGGAAAATATTTAAAAACAATTCAGAAAAAGGGGCTCGTGAAACTCACCTTAGCACATGCAAGCAGGTAACAACAGTCATTATCAGTTAACACGTCAAATCTGTAATATGATCCCTATGATAGTTACTATACAATTACTATTAATATAACTTTAACCGTGTTAACCGGTACATCTGGGGACACTGTTAACCCAGAATTGTACCCGTTCCGGGGGCAATGTTAACTCAGAACACTTCTCCGGACTCAGATTGTGATTTCGTTTAGAGTTCATTAGTCAAAATTAATATTAGTTCGTTTCCCCGTTTAGCGTGCCTAGCACGGCTATCCGTTTTTACGTTTCAAAAATGAGTTTGGTCACACATGACCCGAAAATAGTGGTTGACTGATAATTTAATTAGAGTTGTGAAATTAGAGCTCGGTTTAGACGCCCCGATTGGCCGCGGGACCCGTTTCCGTCTTTGGTGCACCGGAAACTGTTTTATCGGATAAAATTACCCAAATCATCCGAATTATTTTCGGATGATTTATTTTTACTTGTTTAACTCAATTATATGAAAATAGTTCATTTTTAGGGTTTTTATACACCGGTCAGCTCGTTTAGGCGAACTTTACCGGTTTACGCGTTTTAAACCTTAAAAGTTTGTTTTTGCACAAATAATTATCCGTTTAACCTCGGATCTTGAAATTTTGCACAAATCACTTTTTGACAGTGGGGAATTTTATAAAAATATTTCCAGAATTAATTTTTATATTTAAAATTTATTTATCTATTTTTAAACACCATTTAAACACTAAATATGTCGTAAATACCAAACGACCTTAGAAAAATCCCAAATTTTTCCTGGATGTCCCCTGCTATCCACATAATCCCCTGTAATTTTTACAGAACCAAAATCTTCTTTTACATGCCATTTTTCACTAAAACCGAGCTAGAAAACCCTAGAACTCGTTTAACCGAAAAGCCTACTTAGACTTCTCCAACTGACCTAAAATTTTGTGTGTGACTTTTACATGTTATGAAAAGCTTATCTGGAATTTTCCAGAATTTTTCATGATATTTAACTATTTTTCACCATTTTTGGCCAAAACCGAGCATTAAACTCACCAAATATTCATCCTTTATCCAAAAATTACCAAAATTTCACAGAACTCATATTTTCTTATATCTAACACCTCTGTAAAATTTCATGACCTAACTCTAAACCATCCACAATCTGTCCAAAAATCCATAACCGAACACAAACCGAATATACGTTTTGTTTTTCGCCACTACAAGCTACAAACTCGTCTTTCCGCCTTATCTACCACTAAATACAGAACCTACACCAACATACCACAATACCAAGCAAGTTACACTCACAATCAAGCCTCTTACACTATAGTTTCGGTTATTGTTTCAAAACTAAAGTTTAAACCGAAAAAATTCGTTTTTGGTTCGTTTAACTCCTTTCTTGGACCAAGATCCCTTGTATAACCCGTATACATCACTTGATCATGCAAGAATCGGTTTTCATCTTTGAAACCTCATTTTCTTGCAAATAAACTCAAGAAACGAAGATGGAAATGTAAATAACTCGATTTTTTACCTCGGTTTTCTTGCTAAAAACTCGGGTTTTTAGATGATCTTGTGGAGAGAATTGAAGATTGTTGAATGTGTTTGTGTAAAAAAAAGAAATAATGGAATGGGGTTACCCCCTTATTCCGATCGGTCTCATGGAGGGGTGGGGTGGGACCCACCTTTTCATTCTTAGCCACATGTTTGGATTCTCGAAATCCGGATAATGTTTTGGATAATCTGGTTCAGTTCGTTTTTCGGTTAAATGTCTAATTCGGCTTAAAACGAGGCTAAAACGGTCGTTTTCGGCTTAAAAAATGAAATTTATATAAAATCACTTTAAAAACTTTAAAAACTTATACCATGACGTTTATTAACTTAAAACATCATATTATTAATAATTGCGCATCTTTTTCGGCTTGATCGATCGTCTCTTGCTCGGTTTGGTATTGAAGGTTTCGTTTAATGTACCGACGTACCATTAAATCGAAAATTCTTTTTCTGTGCCGTACTTTACTTATCCCGAAGCATTAATGCTTCGTAAAATCACTAAATATTATAGATATCGTCTATAATTGAACCATCGATTCGTTCGGGTTTCAATAATTATCGATCGATTAATCGCATATTCAATACGATGAATTATATATTCACGTACAATCAATACAGTGAACCATGTATTTTCGTATAATTACTATGGTACTTCATGTACCCGACATTAAATATAACGTAACTATTGTCTACCGGCTAGGGTATACTTGGTTTCGTCGGAATCGTTACACGTCTTCCCATGGAACCTGCGTTGCTACTGTCGTCGCTCTCTCTGCTTCAAAGTGGCTCTTTCTACGTTGCTAAATGAGGGAAATAAATGGTGGTGGTGGTGGTTGTCTTCTTCCAATAGAAAACAGTAATATTGGTGTCTATCTGATGAACTGTGTGGCAGATCGTGAGGAGGAATTTAGGTTTTACAATTGAAAACAAAAACCAGATTTTTAATTGTGGCGTCTAATATTTCAGACTTTCTAAAATCTGAGTATGAGTAGGTGTCCAGGAGATAACAAATGGCTGAAGGAGGATCCACAACATGGAGGAATGGTGAGTGAATAATCAAATACGTGGAAAGAAAAGAAGTACAACACTGAATGCACAAAGTACAGTTATGAAATAGGTACAACAAAAACAACCAAAAGTACAACCATCACTGCACCAAAAAGTTGTAAATTAATATATATAAATTAAAAGGATGGCTCTATTTTGTTTTAATTGACTTTATCTGAGTACCTTACCTCAGTTGGGTCTTGGTTTTGCTTATATACGAAAAGAAAAAGAAAAACAACCCAAAGCAAAGTGCAGAGAATAGAATGCGTTTCACAGAGTCGCCGGTGATTGAGCTGAGGGTGGGCGAGTCAAGGCTCTCTTTTCAGCAAGACAATGGGTCAATGCACGTCGGCACCACCGTATGGCCTTGCTCCCTCGTCCTCGTCAAATTCATCGAGCGTTGGCACTCCACTTCCACTTCCACAAACAATAACAACAACCCTTACCAAACCCTAACTGACTTCACCAACAAACGCGCCGTCGAACTCGGCACCGGCTGCAGCGTCGCCGCCATGGGCCTTTTCCTCCTCGGCCTCAAAGACGTCATCCTCACCGACATTCCACCCGTCATGCCTGCACTCAAACATAATTTGAAACGCAACAAACCTGTCTTAGGTATTACTTTCAAAACTCAATACTTATTAATTTTTATGTATATATAAATATTTCAAGTCTACATGCATAATATGTGTTAGGTAAGATGTTGAAAACAGCACACCTGAATTGGAAGAATTTGGACCAAATTAAAGCATTAAAGCCGCCGTTTGATATTGTGATTGCTGCTGATGTCGTGTATATTGAGGAATCGGTTGCGCCGTTGCTGGCCGTGATGGAAGCTATGGTTAGTGATTCAGGTGTGGTGCTGTTAGGGTATCAAATTAGGTCACCTGAAGCTCATGAGTTGTTTTGGGAGCAGTGTTATCGGATTTTTGAGGTTGAGAAGGTGCCTCATAAGCATCTTCACCCGGAGTATGCGTACCACGAGTCTGATGTCTACATCCTGCGAAAGAAGTTGTAAAACATATGGTACACAACCGCGGCAATCAGGTGAGTTACACTGTCCTGTCATGTTAATTTGGCCTCATAGAACTGTAATTTGGCTTTAATAAGAGATGTTAAAATCTATGTAGTCCAATTAACACAAATAGGCAAGTGTATGAGTGATCTAATCGGTACCAGTATATGTAATTGTAAAACAATCCCTAATATTCAAATCATTATTCCTCTCTAATCCTAAAGAAACATTGGTTTGAAAACGTTAGTTTAAATGAATATAGGTAAGGGTGGCAAACCCAACCCAAATGAATTGTTTTGGGTCAAGATGGATAACTTTAAAAGTAAAAAATTCTTCAAGGAGGTTAGGATGGGTTGGAAATATATAAGTATTAATATTAGATAACTTTTGGTATTTTATATATATATATATACACACACCGCTATCCCACCGCAATAACCGATATCTCAGATATCGGTCATTGACGGATATCCGCTATTTTTTGGCATTAACTGCATAGACTAAAACACAAAAAGGCAAGTGTGATCGAATCGGTAATGACTAGAAGCCTAGAATCCTGATACTAAGTCTTTATTACCCTTCATTCAGAAAAAAACTTGGGGATTGAAAACATTAATTTGAAAGACTATTAAGTTGGAAAAACTAGAACTTTAAGAAAACGATAACTGCTACAAAATAACGATATTAAGTTCAGTAATGATCAATATTATTACTCACAATGAATCTACTTCTCCTTACTGAAGTTGACCAACCTAAAGAAGGAGTTGGATCAGTTAGTTAAAGGTAAAGCCTGGTTAAGTCCATCAGGTTCTTTATTTAGTAAAATCAATCAACACATACTTCTCGTGTTGCTAACTAATGTTAAGATACAGATGAAACTTCATTAACTATCAGTTATGGTTTTTACATAAATTAACTTAGTTCTCTTTTTACTAATATCCAAAAATAGATAACGTAGATTGATTTCATGCCGAATAACTAACACCACAAGGTATCTTGTATGCAATTACTCATTTGTATTGAATTGATCACTGGAAACCTATTTTACAAACAAAAGTTTTCTTGTCAAGTGTCAACACATAATCTAAACTATCTAATTAATTCTAGAATCTAGACAAAAGAGAAAATTGGAAAGTGATAAGAACGAATGAAAGGCCACGAGTGACTTATTTATACTCATCGCAATAAATGCGACTATCTGACTGACAGAGGAAACGGGCCATTGGATGAGTGGCACGTCAAGCGGGAGATTCGAAAAAATGTATACAGGCTGTCAAAAGGCGTCATACACGTCTTATCAGGCGCCACTTACAATTCCTCTCTCCGCCACGTCATCAGTATCATTCAACTTGTATAACTTCAAAATTCAAAAATATCTTGCAAAGATAATACTTCACAAACAAGTGTAATATCCACAAAGTAAAAAGTTTCTTCTCATTACTACTCAAAAGATAGTTACAAAATATGGAAAAACAATTACAAGCCTTAAACTCTAAACCTATTCTATGGGTTGGAGGCTGGCATATCTTCTGGAACTTTTGGCGAAGTGTCCTCGGGCGAGTCGTCCTCAGACTCATCATCCAGATAGTTCCGCAGTTGCTTCATGCCATCATCGGCAGATGCAAACTCCGGAAGCATATTCTGTAACGGGAAGACTAGGTCATCATACTCCTTAACCCGTATGTCGTACTTCTGTTTAGCATCAAGGCCATCAAGCGGATGACTTTCAATGGTTTGACCAGATCGAGCATACTCCATCCATTCATTGAAGCCTTTCACGCGGCCAACATCAGAAGAAGCGATCATCAAATTTACAAAACAGTCGGTAAGCTCAGTGCTCCCCTTAACATGGCAGATGACCTGATGAAAGAACAAAAGAAGTACATTAGCATTGCAAATATGAAGTATTTAATAAAATAACTTATGAGGGAAACTCACGGAGTCAAGCCCTCGGTTGAGGAACCATTGTCGGTCCCGCTCAGCATGCTCCGTCCTGCTCCGAAGCTCTTGTAATTCGTTGGAGGCACGAGTCTCTGCTTCTGAACGAGATTGCAGCAAGGAGTCATAAGCAGACTGCATCTCAGCAGCGGTCTTGTCTTTAAATTGCTCCTTCTGCAACTTCAGTTTAGCCTCGAGCTCCTGAATCCGGTTGCCCTAGAGGGTCACTTGATTTTCCAAGGCTGAATTTGCTTCTTGGGCCCGAGCCAAGTCATCTTTTGGGTCTCAGCCCGGGCGGCCTCAAGAATGGCATTTTGCCTTTCACAGGCTTCTTTCCATTTTTGAGCAGCAGTAGAACTTCAGTCTTTTTCTTGTTTAAGGGAAGCCTCGGCGTCAGACTGCTTCCACCTAGCCACACTCGCTGCTTTGCGATGGTCCTCAGGCTCTCTTCGCAGTTTCGACAGCTCGAGAGGCTTCAACTAGCTTCCTGCCCATTGTACGCCATTCGCGTAGGATTTCCTGGCTACAGGCTAAACTGTTAGCCAAGGAAACCGACAGGTCTACATGAAGATCTTGGCGGGAACGGTCATGCTGGTGCGCCATTTCTGCAGGCGGCACGCAATGTTTGACAAAATTCATGCAAGTCCCGGAGTCCGAAAATCGAGACCCATTGACAATGTCCCAAGAATGGACAAATAGGTTATATTCACCTCCAAAAATCGCATCCCCGTAATACTGCGAACTTGAAGCTTCAAGACGAACGGGGATCGAGGAGGATTGCTACGGGGCACATTGCGTTGAACCGCCTCCAACCTCATGGACAGATGGTCCAAATTGAAAACTCCCGCATGCACCCATGGTTAAGGGAGAGGAGGTAGAAAAAAATTGAGGAGGAGATCGAGGCGGAGATTCATGAATCTGGAAGCCCTCTGCCGTGACTTCAGGATTTTATCGGTCTGGAAACCAGTGACATTCCCAGATTGAAACAGATAATCCAAGGAGTCATTTGCTCCGGATTGAAGATTAGACCCCTCCACATTCGCTTCAGTGGGAGGGGTAGAAGGCTTGTTTTCTGTTTCCTTCTCTGGAGGAGGGGACTGTTGTTTTTCGGCTGCAGGAGTCGGTGTTGGCAATTTCTCAGAAACATCATCCCTGGCTATAGACGGATCTGCATAAAAGAATCACATTCATATTATGTCTTAAAGCAGTAAGAATTAGAAGATAAAACACGTACCAGTCACCGTCTTCAAACGTTCCGCAAGACTGGACTGGGGTTTCTTCGGCCGATGTGTCCACTGTTTCTTGGTCACCGGCTCATCTTGGGTACCCGCACCCGCATCACTGGCCTGAGAAGACCCGAAAGACCTCTTCTGTGCTAACTCTCAAACAAGTGCAACACAGATGAAACCTCAGAAGCATCATCAGAGTTTTCTTCCTCTGAGGAGGATGAATCGTCTCTCGACAACAGAATGACGAATACCCCCTCAGAGGTAAGAACATTATGAGGAGGAGGATTTAGAACATACGCACTTGTTTGAAAGGTGGCATCCGAGACCACGGGTTCGGCCCGCACTTTCATTGGAAAATGAAAGTTGTTCTTGGTTTTCTTAAGGACATGCATGTCCTTCGCATCCCGGATGCTCTTCCTCGTACAACCTCTATCACCGAGTAGAGCGTTCAGCATAGGACCCGGACCTGGAGAGAGAAACATAAACAGTTAGTCATAAAAAATGAAAATAAAAGGTGAAAGAAAGAGGATAACTCACGATTGTCTAAACCAATAAAAACGGGCTCCATGTATGGAGTTGGCCATAAACAGCTCATGCCCGCCCACACAAGGGCCTCCTTGGGAAGTACCCGCATCGGAGTAGGATTGGAAACTAGGATGCGGAACCACTCCCGTCCCTCATGAGCAACTGTGACAATGTTGGGGAGTGGCTCATTAACTGGACGTCAGACCATGGCATTCGGTACCACGTCCTCGGAAATCCAAAAAAACTTGTTTCTCCAATCTTTGGAACCGCCTTCAGTCTCATATCCGATACCCCTATCGGCTATAGCTTGGCATGTAAACCACCCTTTGCGGTTGACCATTCGGTAAAATACAGCGAATTGGTCAAGGCGGGGTACCATCTCATGAGCCATGCACACGAATTTGAAATGAAAAATCCGCATAACGGCACGTGGATGTAACTGGGATAAATGTATCCCATACCCACTCAATATCTTCATGAAAAATTTCGTCATGGGGAGACGGAAATTCCCATAAACGAAAAAATCAGAATACACTGCCATCTTGCCAGGGGGTGGAAAACTGGCTATAGATCCAACGGAAGGGAATTCTGGCCCCCACTCCGGTATAATACCATATGTATCAACCAACTTCTGATATTCAGACTGGTCCCATTGAACTTCCACTTCATCGATTTCAGACTGAATACTTGTCATTGCTGTAAGATTTGATGGAATAGTGAACGGTTATATGAAAATCAAAGGCTAAGTCAGAAGTTTAGCAAAATATTCAGAATTCAAAAGGCGATAAAACTTCGAAAGAAAGTTAAACTCCTATATTTATACCCATCGCAATTAATGCGATGGGATATGAACAGTGGAGAGAGAAAAATCGCCCAACAGATAATCGCCACGTCACGCGGGAAATTCGAAAAAGGGAAAAAGTTGTACAGTCGGGTACAGTGACAACCGTCATACACGTCTCGTCACCTGCCCACGCGCTTGCGAGTGGTCAACTTGTCCTTTTTTCGTGATTATCCACAGCAACAAAGATATTTTTCACCAACTTGCAGAATAAAAAATCCCTAAATACGCATCAAGTCTAAAATTTCACCCGCATATAGTACTTCACGCGGAAGAAACACTGGACTGGGGGACTTATAGAGGTAGGGTACTGAAAAGACCCAAATACCCTTAAGTATTACCCGCGGGTCAATCAGAGGTCCTTCATAAGGCACCCGCGGGACATATGGATCACCCTCATAATTATTTGAGGAAGAAGCACCCTCACAAGACATGCGGAAGCATCCTGGCACCCTCAGAAGTCATCCTCAAGACGGAGTACCCATCCGCGTAAATGACCACGAGGTAATGCCCCGGGACAGCTGTCATTAACCAATAACATTCTAGAAGATCTACCAAGATGCTTTCTTGAGCAATACGTGGCGTCTCGGCCAATCAGTAAAGGACACCTGGCAAGGCCGTTATAACTGTGCACATGGCCAGGGTTGTCTATCATCCTATCCTATGAAGACACGTGTCCAGGTTGTTATAAATGCACATGCAATGTATAAGTTGAACCTATCGTATGAGGACACGTGTCCAGGCGGTTACGAGAGCATCTTCCAAAAGGACAGCTGACCCAATCACCTTCCCACACTCTTCGGCTATAAATACCTTCTCAACCATCATGAGGTATTCATTCACTCCCACTGTACTCTCACTATTTACTTAAGTTCATTATCTTCATCAGAATTGTACTTATTCTCACGCCGGAGGGTGGTTACGGGAAGACCCCTCCTCTTGTCCTTCCCGTAACGAGCTCACGGTGTCTGTTTTGCAGGTTCACGTCACTGGACTTTGGGAATTGAGTTCATATCGTATTGGCAGTTAACCGTATCCTCCCCTGTTGATTCATTGGATCTAAGACCCGTCTAGGGGAGTAGATCCGTGTTTCTTCATTGACCCTCACTAACCCACCTCAACTTCCACGACACAACCTTCCACATCCCCAACTCAATCACCATAGTCCACTAATGCCACTTTTTTCACTGCCCAAACAACAAATCAAGCCCACCCAACCTACCCCCTACTATGCCAAACACAAAAAATCCATAGACTCCACTATCTCACCATCCTACACCCTCCACTCCCACCACATCAGACTCTATATAATCCATACACCCTCAACAACCTTCCCAATTTCCTGTACAACTATCTACTACCCGCACCATGCGAACTCGAGGCATGGACGGCATTCTAAAACCTAAGAAAATCTTTAATCTTTCGACGAACACTATCGTACCTATTCCAAAGAATCCAGCCTTTGCCTTGTCCACACTGGAATGGCACAAAGCCATGATCGATGAATTTAATGCCCTTATTGATAATGAGACTTGGGAACCTGTCCCACGTTACCCCTAAATGAATATTGTACGTTGCATGTGGTTGTTTAAGCACAAGTTTAAATTCGATGGCACACTTGAGCGGTACAAAGCTCGACTTGTTTGTGATGGTCGTTCTCAACAGGTGGGCATTGATTGTGGGGAGACATTTAGCCCGGTTTTTAAACCGGCAACGATACGCACGGTTTTATCCATCGCATTGTCCCGCTCAAGGTCGGTTCACCAATTAGACGTTACAAACGCCTTTTTGCATGGCAAGTTACACGAAACCGTATACATGTATCAACCTATGGGGTTTCGACACAAGGACTATCCGGATCATGTTTGCTTACTTAAAAAGTCGTTGTATGGGCTTAAACAAGCACCGCGTGCTTGGTATTAAAGATTCACGGATTTTGTTTTACACTTAGGGTTCCAACGAAGTAAGTGTGATAACTCCCTTTTCATCTTAAATCATGGTCGAGACTCTGCATACCTGCTTCTCTATGTTGATGACATCCTTCTCACTACTTTTTCCGAAGGTCTTCGTCAACACCTCATGACTTCTTTAGCATCCGAATTTGCAATGAAAGACTTGGATCCATTAAGCTACTTTCTCGGTATTTCGGTCACTCAGATCGATGATAGTATGTTTCTTTCTCAGCAAAAATACGCACATGATATCATTCATCGCGCCGGTATGGACTCATGCAAAGCAACGACCACCCCTGTTGATACGAACGGGAAACTCGGTGGTTGCTCTTGCACGCCGTTTGCTGACCCAACACTCTACCGTAGCATGGCTGGTGCCTTGCAATATTTGACATTCACTAGGCCGGATATCAGTTACGCGGCTCAACAGGCATGTATGTATATGTATGATCCCATGACAGATCACTTGGATGTGCTTAAACGAATCATTCGATATATTAAAGGAACCATCAATCTTGGCCTCACATTGGATAGTCATGTGAGCCCGACGCTTCTCGCTTATACTGACGCTGACTGGGCGGGTTATCCGGACACTCGACGAAGTACATCTGGTTATTGTGTGTATTATGGTTCCAAATTAATTTCATGGTCGTCAAAATGTCAAACAACAATATCTCGTTATACTACTGAGGCAGAATATCGCGGCGTTGCGAATGTTGTCGCCGGAATTTGTTGGTTGCAGAATCTTCTATTAGAGCTTCATCGACCACTCACACGGGAAACTATTGTTTACTGTGACAAAGTCAGCGCCATTTACTTATCGGGGAACTCAGTACAACATCAACAGACAAAACATATTGAGCTCGACATTCATTTTGTTCGCGGACAGGTTCAACGCGGCCAAGTGCGGGTCCTTCATGTCCCCTGTTCATATCAGATTGCCGACGTCTTCACGAAGGGTCTTCCACGTTCATTATTTGAAGATTTTCGTTTCGGTCTTAGTCTCCGTTCCCCTCCGACTAAGACTGCGGGGGAGTAATAGAGTATTATCTTTAGTGAATGTGCTTAATATTCTTGCCGTGTAATTTGCATTAATTAGTTAAAATATTATCTCCACAATAGGAGATATGCTTGTATTATATATAGGGGAGATTATCAATAATGAGGGCATCAATGATTTCACCACAATACAATAGCAATTCTATCAGGTCTGAAACCGATTGCATCAAAATTCCAGACGTAGAGCGTAATCAATCAAGGCTAGTATTTTCGAGTGACGGGCTTCTCGGGTTGATATGAGAGATGCTCACTCATCCAAATTCTTCAACCGGAGTATTATGGACACTATGCTGGTGAGTGAACTGAGAGTGTAAGGGGTGAGGGAAAGTCAGTTGGTCATTAAGTTTTGTATGTTTTAGTTAAAAGTTTAAAATAATATTATTTAACCTTAAAGACGAGTGGATACGAATTTGTGTTATTATCGACTAACAAAGTGATTTACATTTTATTAACCGGCACCAATGTAAGCTCACGTTCAGGAATTTGAAGACCTATGTAAATACATCCATATGTTGCTATCTGCCACTTATTCTTATTACACTTTTTATGGATTTAATCAATTATTACTGAGAGAAAAAGGTAGAGAGAGAGAGAGAGAGAGAGAGTTGGCGATCGAGAGAGGGATGCCATGTGATCGAGGAAAAATAAGAGGGGCGGTTGGTATGGAGAAATCAGAACTAAGCCGAGGAGACGGCACTATTTAGAGGTTTTAGGTAACTGGACAGCCGTATACGATTGTGGTGATCGAGGAACGATCGAGCATTCGAGACCAAGAGGTCAAGATTTCCGAACGAGGAAGCTGCAAGCCAATTAAGGAGGTGTTCGGTATGAAGCCGAGCCATCCGGACACAAGATAGGGTTTTGTTATATGACGTGTTAAATAGAAATGTGAGTTCCATGTCCTTTGAGAATATTTATTACTGTATTTTCTAATGGTTTTGAAGCTGAAAACGTAAATTGAAACAAAATCTTGAAAACTAATTAACCAAATGGTATTACATGGATAATTAGCGTTTGGTTAATACGGTTATTGGCAAGCGATTATTTGAAGTATTAAATGTGTGTATTATCATCATATTTTGTTCTTAATGTTATTGTTGTATTTGTATGGAAATAGATATGGAATAATGATAGATATTAGATTAATGTTTTGGTTGTATTTGCATGAAAATAGATATGGAATAATGATAGATATACAATGTTTTCATTGCTAGATCGGGCATCAAACCAGATGCCTCACTAGTTCATTGGTTGGATCAGTTGAATCAGATTTAAAATCGGATGACGATATAAATAATTTAAAATACAAAAAATCATGTAAACTTATACTCTAAATTTCTTAAAAATCTAGGAACAATCGTACTATACAAAGCCTAAATGTACATTTTAAGAGATTATTAACTATTATATTGGTATTGTTGTAAATCTTGAAAATATGGAAAATTTTATAGTTCAAAACAGAGTATAAATCATATCACTTCTCCATATATGTTTCCTCGTTTTCTCTTTCTTTTTCTCTTTCATCTTCTAGTTCTTTTCTTACTCGCTCTCCTTCTCTCTACAAGAATCAACAAGAACCACATATGCATAAGAATTTTACATATTAAACCATCAATTAGGTGCAATTACTTCTCCAAGATCAAAGCAAAGGTCACCAAAGTGACGCAAAATTTGTGGAAGTTGACAATCGAGCACCAGAAGTTTACCCCAAATTTAACCTAATTCAACTGTGAAGGGTAAAAGAAGCAAAACCTATTTGACTTTTAACCGCCGGTTACAGGTTCAACCGCAGAATCACCCCTAACCGATCATTTTTTTCGAAAACGAACCAACAAGGCATAGCCGGATCGCTCCCCTCACCGACGTCCGGCCGGCCGGCCCGAGTTGGTCGTGAAAACACTGCATATGTGTTAATGCACTTATATGTGTTCCCTTCATTTAGGAAAATCAAGGGAAGCAAACCAAAGTTTTCTGTTTTTCTCTTTTCTTCTGGTATCTTTTCTTTCTATTCAGTTTTTTTTCTTCTAAATCTTTCCAATTTGTAAAGATACAAATTCTCTTATTTTTTTCATTCTCTTTCCTTTCTTAAATGAAACTTGGAAACACAACAAATTTTCCAATCCCTCATTTTCCTTCTCTTTCTTCTTCTTCTAAATGAAACTCAAGAACACAAATCATATGTAATAATCTATGATTGTACGTGAATTGGAAGCAACTTGTTGTGTAACACCAATTAAGAGCTTCAATCAATTGAATCGATTATATCGATTCAACACCAGATCTAGTTATGTGATATATGTTTGTGTATAATGATCTTAATAAGATTAACAAAGTGTTGAGTGGATAATCAAGCATAGTAACGACACAAAAGAAATAACTTTATAAATACTTAAATTAAACTAGGCTGAACAACCTTTATATAGAAGACGAATGCCATTTGTTACACATTCCGTAATGAATGGCTTTCATTCATCTTCATTACGTAAATAACCAAAATGGTATAGCAAATGATTCATTCGCTATACCCCATTCGTCAACATTCCATGACAAATGGAAACAATATATAACGACTAAGGTCCATTTGTTAAACGCCCTTAACGAATGGACATATAATAAACACGATTGATCTCATTCGTTAAACAACCTTCACGAATGAGCCATAACATAACGTATGGGTCTTGTAATTACTTAGTTGCCCTTTATATTAAAATAATAATAAATTACATAACGATTACAAAGGCTCGAGACGACAAAAACCGTGCACTAACAAACACCCCCTCGTCTTGAGCTCTTTGTCTTTACTTTATTTGAATCTCTTAGGCTTCCAATCACGACAGCTATGAACTCCAAACGCGTGACATACACGAACAACACGCTGAAATTGCATAGCTCGATCATAATCTTCACGCCTTTCAAACAAAACATTGTTCTCGAACAAAACATCGTTGTCGGTCTCTGATAAATTAACGAGCCACATTGGATCTATGACTCGCATAAAATTAGTCTTCAGTCATTTGCCCAACACGATGACTGCCTCGCCTGTTTTGTTGTCGTAGTACCATCAATTAAACGACACATGAAGATCTTGCGGAAAGGTCTTCACCGATACTCGTTTCATAGTCTTAGGTGGTTTTACTTTAAGAACTAGCTTTCTCCAACCAGTACGAGGATCAATCTCGTCGATGTATTTCTTGGTTGGCACTTCTGGTTTAAAGAACTTAAACCCGTCGTTGACCTCAAAGAGCAGATAATGATGAAAACATCCTGCTAATTGATTTCCACCACGATTAATAAACGGCCGATTGGCGAGTGTCCGCACATCCCACATCGATAGTGAGAGAATGTCAATAATATGTTGAAAATACTGAACACCGTTCTCCCATTTAATAATACACACCCTTAACTCCGAATCGTATAACCAAGAAACGATGTCAGCTTTGACTGTTTGCACGACTTTAATTGTAGTCTTCTGATGTGCTTTGGCACGTGCATTGACATCCAACTTGTGTTCTTGATCAACATAATGATAGGCTTCAATGATCTTCGAAGTCAGGGACCTATTGTGATTACCAAACCATCCCTCAGCATCGGGATTAAACGAGCTTGATCCCTTTGCCGATGCTTTCCCATTCTTCTTCGTTGTGTTCTCAAGATGATCCTCGACAGCTTTGACATGTTCTTCTATGAATGATGGAATACCCTGATCAACATTTGAACGATGATACAGATCAGGGTATTCCTCTACCGTCACATCTTCGATATCTATATCCCCGTCTTCATAAATATACGATATATTCTCGTGTCGAATACTCGTGTCAAGCAAATCATCTTCATCGTTCACAACCTCTACGTCCTCCTCAGCCTCCAATGCATCCATCTCTTCATCGTTTAACCCCAACAATAATGATATTTGATCACGAGACATGGCATAATCATCAAATTCACCATCCTCGATCTCGTCACCGTTGGTGGTACCCATCACCACCACTTATCATATTCCATTAATAAAACAGTGTTGGCTTTGATCGACTCGATAGGCTTAACATTAGTCGTGTCTTGATAAACGACTATCTACCGATCATTGCCTTCACCACCACCACCACCACTCGTACCTGCAGAGGAAGAGCCGTGATCTTGTTTTGGCTCCCTTCCACTTGAACCGGCAGCATCGGGATCCTTATCTTCATCATCGTTCTTCAATTTCTTTAACGCGTCATCTTTGCAGGTTAATTAAAGAATAAGGTCCTCTTGCTCCTTCATTTTCACCCCCTAAGCCGCAATAATCTCACGTAGTTCCTTTGTCTTCTGACAATACGAGACATACCCCATCAGACGACGATGATTTGTTATCATTTACTCTTGAAATTGACGATCAGCTGCCATTTGATTCTCATATAAATGAATCAAGCCGAGAAGCATGTCCATCTGATATGTGGGTTGCAAAGCATGAAATGAAGCAGGGACAGGCTGCACCGGACCTTGTGGACGGCTGATTCTCCTAAATTATAAATATGAGGGTTGTGTCGGCATCATGGTTGGTGTAGGAGTAAACAACGTTGACGTTGCATGAGGCCTTGGCATTGGAGATAATACAGATTGGGGGATTAAGCCAAGCCTTGGATCGGAAGTAATGGTCGTCGTCAGAGTAAGTGCCAGGGTGCTATCAGTAAGTGACACAAGCGGTCGTTGTTGTAAAGACGACCAAGGCACTTGTGGACCAATTTCCACTCCTGAACCATGCCTAACACGACGTTTGGGCGGTTGATCTTGCAGTTTTTCCTTGCCCTTACATTTTCCTTGAGCAACATAAGAGCTGGCTGCCTCAACGCCAACACATCGTTTGTCACCCCCATCGCCACCATTTCCATCATTACCACCTCATCATCATTGTTCCCACCTGGTCCCTCTTCATGTTCAGAATCCTAATCATCATGGATCTAACGATCATTAGAAGGACATACATACACCGGATTGACCAAGTGTCCAGTCAAACGCTTGGTTCTCCGAGGTCTGCTGGTGCTTGACCTTGATACGTCTTCATTCTCTTCATTGTATCAGCCGTCATGTGTTCTAATTCCAAGACATCATCTTTTAATGACTGATCAATCACCAGATCAGTAATCAAGTCCTAAACATTAAGCTGAACAAATCTCGAATACATCAAGAACTTGCTCCGACGATTCTTCAGTAAGCAATTCTCTTTGAGATGGTAAAAGATGAGCTCAGAGAAGTTGAGTGGTTTGTTCAGAATCAAGATGAGCTCGGAGAAGTTGAGTGGTTTGTTCAGAATCAGCGCAACGAATGTGGATTGAAGCATAATCCGACATTAATCAAAACTGTTGGACTCGGTCTGCCTAAGAGACATATTAAATTGATGTGGCTAGTACGTTATGATCCAAGTCGGGTCATACCCAATAACAAGCTAGACAAACACCGATAATATTCGTTTATATATGATGTGATCATAACAAATGAATATTAACACTTGAGTTATTTGGAAAGGGGTTTCTAAATTAAATGTACTTGTGTAATAAACAAATCATATGGATGATTTATGTTTTATGAAAGAACATTACATAGTGTTATTTAAGTTGGTTAAATAATAATATGTGAATAATAATAACCAAGCATGTCTCTTAACATATAATAGGTTTTATAAGTTATAAGTTATAAACTTATAAAAGTATATATGTATGGATATATATATATATATATATATATGTTTAAAGTTTTATAAAAGAAAAAAAAGATAACAACTCTTTCAAATGTAATATTATTATATGTTTGAGTGGAGACATGCAAGGTGAGTGGAGACATGCAATGGTTATTATTGGTGGAGAGAAAGATGCCTTTAAATAAAACCAAGTCTTTCTCTTTCATTCTTTCATAACACACATAATTTCCAAGTAAACTTTTCTCTCTTCCTCTCTTGGGTATTTTCATCCAACATAAGAAAAGAAGAAGAAAATTTCAAGTGCAAATCCAAGCTAGAAGTGGTGTGTTGTTGAAGCTTGGGGTATGCTAGCTTGAGGAGCTTCCATGTTCAAGTTCTTACCTTTCAATCATCATCTCTTTTATTGAAAGGTAGTAGTAACATGCATGGACTTATAGTGACATGCATGTATTTGATAGTGTGTAATTCGTATTTGGATCCGGGTTTGGGTTTTGCATGTTTAAAATTGGTTTTATACATATCATATTAACAAGATTTAAAACTTTTATATCCGCTGTGTTTTTGGTAAAATAGGGATTTTATCAATTTGATAATCTTGTTAAAACCCAACAATGGTATCAGAGCCGCTTATACGAATGCATGCTTCATTAGACCCAAAAGTTTTCGGGTTTATGGTGGGTTTCACCATTTGGCCGAAACTTTTTGGGGTTTTGGTTACCCCATGGTTTTTCAAGGTTATACTTTACATGCATGTGGTAATCTTGAAAAACCAAATCATTTGGATGATTGTTTAGTTTGTTTGGACAAAACCCGAAACTTTCGGTTTGCTTAAGCTTTGGCCGAAAGTTTTGAGGCAAAAAGGGGAACCATTTTGGTCTTGTATTATTGCATATTTGGATGTGTAATAGATGTTCATAACCTAGCCATGGCCTTGTGTTTGGTTGAATGATTGTGTTGGTTGTTTGTTCATTCGATTTGGTTGTAATATTTATTTGGGTTTGTAATCTATTTATTCATTCATATGGCTTGTAATAATAAGTAGATTAGATATATTTCTTTTACTAGAAAAATGTATTAGGATATATTTTGTAAAAGAAGATGCATGGATGGAAGCCCAAATAAAATGATGAAGACCACAACATCGGGAGTAAACACTTGGAGCATATGGATGCGGAATCAAGTGGGAGTTCACCGACACAAGTGCATGTTCTTTTGGGTCCCTTAGGAGAGACTTTTTGACACGCTTGTCTTCGGTCAACAAGTATGGTCAATATTAGGAGGCTATGGTTATGAACTTGTGGTTGTGTATATTTTATGCTTGCATGGTTGATTTACTTATTATTTGCAGTATGGTTTGCTTAACAACTTAAAATCAACTAGCATAAAATTGGTTCCTTAGAAATCGTTAGGTAATAAAAATTGGTTTTATTAATAACTAATGATTTCATAATAAAAATGGGTTTTATTAATTGGAACTTTGAAAATGGGTTTTTCAACTAAGTATCATACATTTGAATGCATGCAAATGAAAGGTACAATAAATAGTTTTCCAATCTAGAATTTAGAAAACTAAAATCCCTTTTTAAAAAACAAGTTAAACACCATCCTTTTATACGACACTTAAGTCACTTGTAGACTTGAAAGTGAGTTAGGATCACCTAAGCACTTTTAAGAAAACTTGTGATCTTAAGGTGATTTTACAAGTACTTTTGGCATTAGGATCACCTAACCACTTGTATGAGTAAACTCACACGTGTGTATAAGTAGGACGACTTGATTTGAAACCATGACTATAGGATCACCTTAACATGGCGTTCAAAGGTGTTGATGGGATTTAACATACCAACTAAACATATGATGTTTAACCGATCCCATAAAACTAGAAGTTGCAAAGGGTTGCAATTGTCAAACGTTGACTACCTTGTTAATTCGAATAGTAGGATAAAGGTCACCTAACTACTATTTGAATGAAACGTTGGGTTCTAGATTTTAATCAATAATTGTCTTGGAGACATTTAAAGGGTATTAAAGATTAAAATTTTATTAATATCGAAAATACTAATTTGAAATTTGTTAAAATTCTTTTAGATGGCCGCAAACAACGCACCGAACGCAATTATCCCACACGTGCATAATCTATCACTAAGATAAGGATCGTCTAAACTTTAACAACTTCATGGATTGGTATCGAAACTTGAGAATTGTTCTTAAGCAAGAAAAGAAGTCTTATATTTTAGACGATCCTATTCCTGATGAACCCGATGTCAATAACTTGGATGCCTATGCGGATTGGTTAATTTACACCGAGGATTCGGTGCAAGTTTCTTGCCTCATGTTGGGAACAATGATTCCCGAGATGCAAAAGGATTTCGAGAATCATGGGGCGTATGACATGATAACCCAACTTAAGGAAATGTTCCTTACTCAAGCTCGGGTTGAGCGATTCGAAACGGTTCGAGCGCTTCATGCATGTCATATGGAAGAAACCCAATCGTTTCTTCTTATGTACTTAAGATGAAGAGCCACATTGATCGGCTTGAATGGCTTAACTGTCCCGTCTCAAAAGAGTTAGCCACAGATTTAATCCTAAATGGCTTAACTAAAAGGTTTGAGACATTCGTCATGAACTACAACATGAATGGATGGGACAAAAGCATTGGTGAGCTTCACGCAATGCTTAAGACAGCCGAGGCCGGCATGGGTAAAAAGGTTTTACCCGTTCTTGCGATCAATGAGGGTGGCTCAAAGAAAAGGCATCACCCGGAACCAAAAGCAAAGGTTGCCGTTGGTAAGGGGCAAGTCAAGAAGGGGTTCAAGGGAAAGGCAAAGGCGGAGCCAAAGCCAAAGAAGCTAAAGGTTAGCGCTGAGGATCCGTGCTTTGGTTGTGGTGAGATAGGTCATTGGATGAGAAACTGTCTGACCTATCTCAAGGAGTTGAAAGCTAAGAGGGATGCGGGGCAAACCTCAGGTACAACTTTCATGATTCACATTGATCTTAATATTATTTCTTCTAACACATGGGTATTGGATACCGGATGTGGAACTCACATATGCAATTCATTGCAGGGGTTCAAAAGAAGAAATGAGGCGAAGAAAGAAGATATAAGTCTCTTCATGGGCAATGGAGAAAAGGTTGACGTCCAAGCCCGAGGAGATTATGTTTTAAAGCTTCCACATGGTTTGGAAATTGTTTTGAAAAACATTTTATATTCCCCTAGTTTGACTTTGAATATTATCTCTGTTTCTGTATTAAGACAATCTGGTTATGACTTTAAGTTTGTTGATAATGGTATTTATGTTTTCATGGATAATGTCTTTTATTTTAAAGCGATGCCGTTTTATGGAATTTATGAATTAATTCATGATGACTCATACATTGATAACTCGTTGTACCAAGCTAACACCAAAAGACTAAAAATGGATTTGAGTAATACTTTTCTTTGGCATTGTCGTCTTGGTCACATAAATAAGAATCGTATTCATACACTTCGAAAGAATGGTCTTTTGAAATCAAATGTTGATTCATTTGATGAATGTGAATCTTGTTTATTGGGAAAGATGACCAAAGAACCCTTTAATGGAACAAATGAAAGGGCGAAAGACTTATTAGGTATCATACATTCGGATGTATGTGGACCTTTTAGGACAATGACAAGAAATGGTGAAAGATACTTCATTACCTTTACCGACGATTATAGTCGCTATGGGTATGTGTTCTTGTTAAGACACAAAAATGAGGCCTTTGAAATGTTCAAAGTCTTCCAAAATGAAGTACAAAATCAACTCAACAAAACAATCAAAGTACTACGTTTCGATAGAGGAGGTGAATACCTCAATGATGCGTTTCTAGAACATCTTAGGAGTTGTGGGATTGTCTCACAACTTACTCCACCTGGAACACCACAACATAATGGTGTGTCCGAAAGGAGGAATTGAACTTTATTGGACATGGTTCGATCCATGATGGCTAGAAGCTCATTACCTCTATCATTTTGGGGTTTCGCTGTGATCTCTGCTGTCCGTATTTTAAATATGGCACCAACCAAGAAAGTGGATAGGACACCTTTTGAAATATGGCATGGAAAGGCTCCAAAATTTTCATATTTAAAGGTATGGGGTTGTGAGGCTTATGTTAAGATCTACACCCCTGACAAACTTGAATGTCGATCCACTAAGTGTATATTTGTAGGTTATCCCACGGATTCGATGGGATATTATTTCTACAATCCAAGCGAGCATAAAGTGTTTATAGCTCGAAAGGCTAAGTTCTTGGAAAGAAGGCTCCTTATGGAAGGAACTGATAGAACTGTAGAACTCGAAGAGGATCGAGAACTACAAGCCGATACACGTTTAGTTGACACTAGCAATCAACAAGAGGTTGTTGAGGATGATCAAATGGTTGATCAAAACACACAAAACATTCGCAAATCTGGTAGAGTTAGCACCCCACCTGAGAGATATGGATTTTTCATGGATGGATGCTACGTGGTTGATTCGGATGAACCCACCACATATCGAGATGCAATGTCGCAATCTGATTGTGACAAATGGCTAGAAGCCATGAATGCTGAGATGCAATCCATGCATGATAATCAAGTATGGGACTTGGTTGCTCCACCTTTAAATTCCAAGCTGGTTGGAAGTATGTGGGTTTTCAAGAAGAAAATTGATATGTATGGAAACTTGGATACTTATAAAGCTAGACTTGTAGCAAAGGGTTTCACTCAAACTCAAGGGGTTGATTATGATGAAACTTTCTCGCCCGTGGCGATGCTAAAGTCTATAAGGATATTGTTTGCCATAGCCGCATATTATGACTATGAGATATGGCAAATGGATGTCAAAACTGCTTTTCTAAATGGGCATCTTAATGAAGATGTTTATATGGTTCAGCCTGAAGGTTTTGTCGATCCACAACATCCTAACAAAGTATGCAAGTTGAAGAAATCAATCTATGGATTGAAACAAGCTTCCAGAAGTTGGAATCACCGTTTTGATGATGAAGTTAAGAAATTTGTATTCATCAAAAAACGTTGATGAAGCTTGTGTGTATAAGAAAGCTAGTGGGAGCATCATAACCTTTCTGGTATTATATGTCGATGACATATTACTGTTTGGAAATGACATTCCAACCTTGGAAGGTGTGAAAGCCTGGCTTGGAAGCTGTTTTTCCATAAAGGATCTTGGTGAAGCCGCCTATATTCTGGGAACAAGAATCTATAGGGATAGATCAAGGCGGTTGATAGGTTTGAATCAAAGTGCATACATTGACAAGATCTTGAAAAGGTTCAAGATGGAAAACTCTAAGAAAGGTTTGGTACCTATTCAAAGAGGAACGATGTTGAGTGCTTCTCAATGTCCAAGCTCAAAGGATGAGCAAGACAAAATGAGTGGTATCCCATATGCATCTGCTATAGGATCCATCATGTATGCCATGATTTGCACTAGACCGGATGTGTCATGCGCCTTGAGCATGACAAGTCGATACCAACAAAAATACGGGAACTAGCCATTGGATGGCTGTTAAGAGCATATTGAAATACCTTAGAAGGACTAAGGATATGTTTCTAATATATGGCTCTGGTGAGGAGGAACTCGTTGTAAAGGGTTACACTGATGCGAGTTTCCAAACTGATCGAGATGATTCTCAATCACAATCGGGATATGTTTTCGTTCTCAATGGTGGTGCTGTCTCATGGAAGAGTGCAAAACAAGACGTGACAGCTTTATCCACCACTGAATCTGAATACATCGCCGCTTCCCTGGCAGCTCAAGAAGCTGCATGGATTAGAAAGTTCATTGCCGATCTAGGAGTGGTTCGTACCATTCAGGACCCTCTAGAGATCTTTTGTGACAACGAGGGTGCGATTGCTCAAATCAAGGAACCCCGCGCACATCAAAACAATAGTCACATTGAGCGGAGATTCAACTACATAAGGGATGAAGTTGAAAAGGGAAAGATATGTATTCGCAAAGTTCACACTGATCAAAACATTGCGGACCCACTCACGAAACTCCTTGAAAGGCCGAAGCATGAGAGTCATACTTGCGCCTTAGGACTTCGATATTCTAGTGATTGGATTTGATCAAAATTTGTATTTGGATATTGGAACAATTTTATTTTAACTCAATCATATGGTTTTGGTTATGGTCATGTTCTTGAGTTATGTTCTATTTTAGTATGTTTAAATCCGTGAATAATTTGAATTATTCTAAACGTCCGTAGTCGTTCATATTTGTGGGAACAAATGTGAAAGTAAGACTATTATAAACTTGGATTGGTAGATATTCATGTGGTATGAATATAGCAAAGGGTTGCTGCCAAGGTTCATAGATATTTATGGGATAAATATTGGACTGACCCGCTCTCAATTTTACTGCATGGAATCCTTGGGATTTGTGATCATAAGTAAATTTGAGTAAAGGCGAACTTCATAGTATCCTCCGACCTGAGATACATATTGGGTCTTGATATTCATCGACTATTATGCTTTGACTTAGTTCTTCGCTGCTATGAAATATGTCAGTACATAAGGCTAAGCTCAAGTATAGTACAAGGTGATAGTGAGAGACGTATGTAGTCAATATGGGATTTGTCCCTCTTATTCGTTGAGAGTTAAATGTCTAAGGTCTGACAAGTTAAATCAACAGAGAATGATCACTCTGTGTCTCTGGATTTAACATGACATTTGTGGCAAAAGGATAAATGATAGTTTCACCTAAATCATTTTCAAGTATGGGACTTGAAAGGGATGATGTTATTGAATGGCACTTCGTCATACATATTAGGGGTAGTAAACCGTAGTTAGGCGGTATTTGCTACTTGCATCAATCTTCTATGTATCTTGTGCAAGTGGGAGATTGTTGGACTCGGTCTGCCCAAGAGACATATTAAATTGATGTGGCTAGTACGTTATGATCCAAGTCGGGTCATACCCAATAACAAGCTAGACAAACACCGATAATATTCGTTTATATATGATGTGATCATAACAAATGAATATTAACACTTGAGTTATTTGGAAAGGGGTTTCTAAATTAAATGTACTTGTGTAATAAACAAATCATATGGATGATTTATGTTTTATGAAAGAACATTACATAGTGTTATTTAAGTTGGTTAAATAATAATATGTGAATAATAATAACCAAGCATGTCTCTTAACATATAATAGGTTTTATAAGTTATAAGTTATAAACTTATAAAAGTATATATGTATGGATATATATATATATATATATATATATATATATATATATATATATATATATATATATATATATATGTTTAAAGTTTTATAAAAGAAAAAAAAGATAACAACTCTTTCAAATGTAATATTATTATATGTTTGAGTGGAGACATGCAAGGTGAGTGGAGACATGCAATGGTTATTATTGGTGGAGAGAAAGATGCCTTTAATAACGAATGGTAGACGAATGGGTTGACATGCAAGGTATAACGAATGGTAGACGTGGAATAAATCAGTTATCCTTTAATAACGAATGAGCATTAAACGTATAACGAATGACCAGCTCCATTATAACGAATAATCATATGAATCTTCAAATCTTCAAACAAATTTCCAGATCTGGAAATTTTCCAGATTCAAACAACGAAACAGACAATCACAAATCCATGGATTTCTCAATCAATACCTAATAAAGTTGTACAAACCATAGCATAAACAACTCGTAATCGTTCCGCGGATAAATCCAAACCAATCCGAAACACTATACTCAATTCAAACCCAGTCTGAAATCCAATAAATCACAAAACAAATAACTCTGTTCCATTTATACTCAAAGTCAATTCAATTCCATTCCAAATTCATACAATAACCCAATTCAATTCCAACGAACCTCACACTACCAAAACCAACTCGAAATCTGATCAAATCATTATTTAATTACCACCTCAATATACTAATTTGATGAAAATTGATAAATAGAGACTCCGATCTATAATTAACCAATCAAAGTATGAATTAAACTTCAATTCATATTCAAAAACTTTAACAGAAACATAATCTAACCCTTAAAGCCCTAATACCACTTGTGAAACACCAGTTAAGAGCTTCAATCAATTGAATCGATCATGTCGATTCAACACCAGATCTACTTATATGATATATGTTTGTGTATAATGAACTTAATAAGATTAACGAAGTGTTGAGTGGATAATCGGGCAGAGTAATGACACATGAGAAATAACTTTATAAACACTTAAATTAAACTTTGGCTGAACAACCTTTATATAGAAGACATATGCCATTCGTTACACATTCCGTAACGAATGGCGTCATTCGTCTTCATTACATAAATAATCAAAATGGTATAATGATTGATTCATTCGCTATACCCCATTCGTCAACATTCTATGACGAATGGATACATCATATAACGACTAAGGTCCATTCGTTAAACGTACTTAACGAATGTATATATAATAAACACGATTGGTCACATTCGTTAAACCACCTTAATGAATGAGCCATAACATAACATATGGGACTTATAATTACTTAATTGACTTTTACATTAAAATAATAATAAATTACATAACGATTACCAAGACACGAGACGACAAAAACCGTGCACTAACACTTGTTATAGGAATGGTATACAACGACGATATTATGGGAAAAACCCATCACGTTGTTAGTTAGGATGTGTTGTGGGGTTTTAAAATGTGATACGATGAGGCTTTATCACCCCAAACACCATCACAAGATTGCATGGGGGGGGGGGGGGGGCGCTTCAAAATTTTAAATGGTGGTAATGGAGCTGTAAGGGAGGGGATTGGTGGGGTCAACTTGTTTAATACTCTCTCTCTCTCTCACACAGACATATACACACATCTATACTATATTAAAATACATATAGGATGGGTAAGATGGTAATTTCATATAAAACTCTTAAAATTATGAGGTACAATCTATTTAAACGTAATGTACAAATGTTTATAGCATCTGAAATTTCAAGTCAGAAATGCACGGCCAGATCCATATTTTAAATTTCAAAACCTCAAAAAGTCACCTTGCCAGATGTATAGAAACGGGAGAAGTGGAACAAGACAAGAAACCCTAAATGGCATCCAAACCTTGAGAGAAACATAATCTGCTCTGTTTGCCTATTCCGATCGAGACTTTAAGAGGTATGCTTTTGGGTTTGATTGCGTTTGTTAATGATTATAATCTACTGAATTCGATCTATACCCTTATTTTTATGGGAGTAATTGGTGTTTAAATGGACAAATTGAAGCTGCTCGGCTCGGGTTGGGTCGAAGACAGCCATTGCGGAGGTTTGTGTCATTTATAACCTCTGATTTTCTTTAGTCTCATGATTAATGGATTTTCTAAGCATAAAAATTAGAGCTAAAATTCATTGTGAACGTTTTAATTCATTAAATTTGTGTAAGTTGTTGAATTTTCATGCACGAATTTGATTTTAACAGATTCTGAGTTGGATTATATGGCTTCATTCACCCTTTTCAACATCCCATTTCGACTTTAACAGGTCACGGGTATGTCTTTTATGGTTTTGATACGGTTTCTCAACTTTTGACTGTTTTGTGTAGAAACATGGTAAAAACAAGATTGTTTCTTCTGAAGATTTGGTATGTGCCTACTTGGAAGATCAATTATCTTTCGAACCAAGTTCTTCTAATTATAATGAAGTGAATGAAGATCATCCTGAATCTTCTGATACAGTTTCTATCTCCTCGGATGATGGTTACCTTGTTGATTCTTCTCCAGTTCCATTTACTAATACTCATGAGGTTGGAGAATCATCTCAAGATGCTGAAGAGAATCTCACTAATTTAACTGATAATGTAGTTGTGCCTGAGAATCGGACTTTTCAGATTCATACGTATCATCCTCATGACAACATCATTGGTGATCTCGATGTTGGTGTTTGGAAACGTCATCATATTGCTAGTGCAAATGATTCTAATGTATTATGTGCGTATGCCGATATGCATTCATCGAGAATCGTGAATCTCGCGAAATACACTTTCTTTCTTTCTCAAATGGAACCAACGAGTGTTCGTATGGCGCTTGAAGATTCATCTTGGGTTGAAGCAATGTAAGAAGAGTTGCAACAGTCTAGTCGAATGGGTGTATGAGATCTCATTGATAAGCCTGATCGGGTTAAGAAACCGATCCCTACTAAATGGGGTTTTAAGTGTAAAAAGGATGATCGTAGGGTCATCGTTCGGAACAAAGCGCGTTTAGTCGAGTAAGGATTTTACCAACAAGAAGGCGCAGATTACACCGAAGTGTATGCTCCTGTTGCAAGACCGGAAGCTATAACGCATATTCTTAGCCTATGTAGCTTTCAAGAACAATAAAGTTTATCAAATGGACGTAAAGAGTGTGTTTCTTAACGGGGAACTTCATGAAGAGGTGTTCGTGAAACAAACTTCTGGTTTTGAGGATCCGAACTATCCTGACCATGTTTACCGATTAAACAAGGCTCTTTATGGTCTACACCGAGCCCCGAGAGATTGGTACGGCGCGCTTGTTGACCATCTGACGGATAGTGGCATCAAACGAGGGACTGTGGATTGCACCCTCTTTTACAATATTGTCAGAGAAGACTTGCTCCTTGTCTAGATATATGTCGATGCCATCAAATTTGGTTCTACAAACGACAAGTTGTGTATGGATTTTGAGAAATCAATGCAGACAAAATTCGAGATGAGCTCGATGGGGGAGATGAATTTCTTCTTAGAGTTGCAGGTTCATCAGAGAAGACTTGCTCCTTGTCTAGATATATGTCGATGCCATCAAATTTGGTTCTACAAACGACAAGTTGTGTAAGGATTTTGAGAAATCAATGCAGACAAAATTTGAGATGAGCTCGATGGGGGAGATGAATTTCTTCTTAGAGTTGCAGGTTCATCAGTCTAACGCTGAAATTTTCATTCGTCAGATGGAATACGTGAACGACATCTTGAGCCGATTCAAGATAAATCCCAGAAAGGTCCCTTCAAGTCCTCTTCCCGTGGGTCATGTTTTCTATTTGTTTATGTGCGAGGTACAATCGAGTCCTCGAGTGACTCATCTAGCAGTGGTTAAACATATATTTCACTATCTGAGGGGTAATCCTGACACCGGGTTACGGTATCCCTATGATGATAGCTTTGATCTCACTGCATTTTCCGATTCAGATTATGAAAGATGCAAGATCAACTTCAAGTCAACTACAATGGGTTGTCAATTTTTAAGAAACCGGCTTTTTTCCTGGCAGTGTAAGTAGCAGATAACAGTCTCCACTTCATGAAGAGGTGTTCGTGAAACAACCTCCTGGTTTTGAGGATCCGAACTATTCTGACCATGTTTACCAATTAAACAAGGCTCTTTATGGTCTACACCAAGCCTCGAGAGCTTGGTACGATGTAACACTCCGGCTAAAGCGGAAACGCCTGAGTGTGACGTACAGATTGCTCAAAGCACATGCGACACTATTAAGTGAGAATATTACCATTAATTGATTCAAACAACAAGTACACAAGGTTAGAAGTAAAATAAATACAAAGAAATACACATTTAGGCAATTTGTCCATTTATGTTGAATATTCTAAGTACTAATGTCATCGTCAAGGCAGCATCCTCTAAATAAGGTACCTGTAGCATATATATAAAATAAAGTCAACTAAATGAATAGTTGGTGAGTTCACACAAGTTTTTGATATATGTACATAAAAATCATACAATTCCATGAACAAGTGTAAATGAGCAAGTAAGGTCCTTTCCAGCTAGGATTGTGCACCAGCGTACTCAGATAAGTGCATGTAAGGTCCTTTCCGGTTGGGATTGTGCACCAATGTACTCGGATAATGAGGCCCTTTCCCACTCATAACAACAAATGTCTTGAGCGCAAGGGGGGGGGGGGGCGCATGATCATACTATTTTGAAGTAATCAATGTGCAAGTAACTTTAAGCAAGTAACAAGTAAACACACAAGTCCATCTAGCGAATTGTAGTTTGTGAATAATGAATAAACGAAATTGTAATTTGGATAGGATATATATGCTACCCAAATAAAGTAGTAAAAGAGTAAAAAGGGGGTGTGAGATACTCACCTTTGAGATTGAAGACAACTTGAAATAATAACCAAAAAGCATGTTTAAGGAAATTGAAACGATTGAACCTCACAAACTATAATTAAAAAGGAAATACAACATTTAAAGACTAACTATCGGGAATATAAAATTTAAATAATATTAGTTTTAGGAATTATTCATTATTTTAGTATCTATAACATTAACTTGTGGCAAATGGGGACTTGGGGAATTTTTAATAAGTTTAACAAAAATGAATAAAGTTTATATAAGTCATTTGATGTTTATTAGTTGAAGAATGATTTGTAGATAAATAATTATAACTTATTAATATAATATTAAATAACAATATTAATAACAATTTATGATTAAACGTTTTTTTTTCAAATAACATAACTAATTAATTAGCTAAAATGTTTTGCATGTATTCTTTTAAAGAAATTATAAATATTAGTTTATGTTGAAATAAAATAAACAATAATTAATTTACTCAATTATTAATTTAAATATATGAAAGATGTTATATCTATTGTAAAATATTTTAAATAAAAGAAATTTTTATAAATCATCTTATTTAAAAGAAAGTTTATAAGTTTATGATGATCAACATATCATAAAATTTAGATAAATATATATTCATTCTTGTTCTTGCAGAATAACAAGGTTAGATCCAAGATTTAGAAAAATCATAGTGTTTATCTTGGATATCCATGATCATAATCATAATGATTCTTAAAACCAAAATATAAGATTTTTATGATAGAAGTAACATGATCATGAAGAATAACTTATGAACATTCAAGATAAATATAAAAAAAATAGCTATAAAATGCATGAGATGGTAAAAACTTACTTGTTAATGCTCTTAAGCTTAAGAAAAGAATGTATTGTGGTGTGTAAATAATGTAGTATTTGTCCTCCTTTTATAGTGAAAATATTAAGTTGTTATGTCTTATGGAGTTAAAGAAAATAAATCATGTTTAATATAATTAAAACATAAATTAAAAATAGTTTAATGGGACATTCAAAAGGTTTAACTATTTTAATAAACTTTATTTACTTAAAACATTCATTAGTTTTTTTTATTAGTTAAGTAACATAATATGAAAATATGATAATAATAATAATAATAATAATATCAACAACAATAGTAGTAGTAGTAGTAGTAGTAGTAGTAGTAGTAGTAGTAGTAGTAGTAGTTAAATAATAATTCTAGCAAATTGCATGGGATATGCACACTAATATTTGATCTTGATTATGAATGTTTTAAATGAGTATGTAACACTACAAGGATGGTGAAAAGTATAATTGCATAGAAATGATCACATAAAATACATTAACGAAAATTGATATTAACTAATAATATTATAAAAGTCAAACTAAGCCTAAACCGAGATTAGAGGCTGATAGTTTCTGATATTCTATGCCTTAATTGAAACTAAATCATATCACAAAAATACTTGAAAGTTTGTTATAATATTTAAGTGGACAACATCAATGACCGACTTTACGCCAGCCAAAATAACGCTTAAATATATAATTGAGATGGAATGGTGATTTGGTCAATATGAATCTCCGCTCAACTCAAAAAAAATATGAACTTCTTTCATAGAATAAATTTCATATTTGTCGTAGTTTTCTTTGTTTTTAATTCGTTAATATTCAAAATCCAAAAATATTTCGTTATATTTTGCTTTCTGATTTATTTTCTATTTCCGAGCTAAAGGGTAAAATTTGAAAAAGAAAAACACCAAAAAGATTTTCCCACATTTTTATTTAATTCATTTTATTTAATTCTTTTAAGTTAATCGTTTTTAGTTTATTCATTTTAATTTATGTGTTTTGCACGTAAAACATGTTAAGGTATCGGTTTTACCCCGTGTGGTAAACATCTTAAGATAAAGTTCATCGAGACACGGGTTTCGATGCATATTTAATTATTTGGAAATTGGAATTGAAAAATTTTCGTTTTTAATTGGTTAATTAATTCCCATTCGCTATGTTGATTATAGTGAATGAAACCCATTCGCAATCGTTTTTGATAATAATAATAATAATAATAATAATAATAATAATAATAATAATAATAATAATAGTAGTAGTAGTAGTAGTTAAATAATAATTCTAGTAAATTGCATGGGATATGCACACTAATATTTGATCTTGATTATGAATGTTTTAAATGAGTATGTAACACTACAAGGGTGGTGAAAAGTATAATTGCATAGAAATGATCACATAAAATACATTAACGAAAACTGATATTAACTAATAATATTATAAAAGTCAAACTAAGCCTAAACCGAGATTAGAGGCTGATAGTTTCTGATATTCTATGCTTTAATTGAAACTAAATCATATCACAAAAATACTTGAAAGTTTGTTATAAGATTTAAGTGGACAACATCAATGACCGACTTAACGCCATCCAAAATAACGCTTAAATATATAATTGAGATGGAATGGTGATTTGGTCAATATGATTCTCCGCTCAACTCAAAAAAAATATGAACTTCTTTCATAGAATAAATTTCATATTTGTCGTAGTTTTCTTTGTTTTTAATTCGTTAATATTCAAAATCTAAAAATATTTCGTTATATTTTGCTTTCTGATTTATTTTCTATTTCCGAGCTAAAGGGTAAAATTTGAAAAAGAAAAACACCAAAAAGATTTTCCCACATTTTTATTTAATTCATTTTATTTAATTCTTTTAAGTTAATCGTTTTTAGTTTATTCATTTTAATTTATGTGTTTTGCACGTAAAACATGTTAAGGTATCGTTTTACCCCGTGTGGTAAACATCTTAAGATAAAGTTCATCGAGACACGGGTTTCGATGCATATTTAATTATTTGGAAATTGGAATTGAAAAATTTTCGTTTTTAATTGGTTAATTAATTCCCATTCGCTATGTTGATTATAGTGAATGAAACCCATTCGCTATCGTTATTGATAATGTATGATAATAATAATAATAATATCAACAACAGTAGTAGTAGTAGTAGTAGTAGTAGTAGTAGTAGTAGTAGTAGTTAAATAATAATTCTAGTAAATTGCATGGGATATGCACACTAATATTTGATCTTGATTATGAATGTTTTAAATGAGTATGTAACACTACAAGGATGGTGAAAAGTATAATTGCATAGAAATGATCACATAAAATACATTAACGAAAACTGATATTAACTAATAATATTATAAAAGTCAAACTAAGCCTAAACCGAGATTAGAGGCTGATAGTTTCTGATATTCTATGCTTTAATTGAAACTAAATCATATCACAAAAATACTTGAAAGTTTGTTATAAGATTTAAGTGGACAACATCAATGACCGACTTAACGCCATCCAAAATAACGCTTAAATATATAATTGAGATGGAATGGTGATTTGGTCAATATGATTCTCCGCTCAACTCAAAAAAAATATGAACTTCTTTCATAGAATAAATTTCATATTTGTCGTAGTTTTCTTTGTTTTTAATTCGTTAATATTCAAAATCTAAAAATATTTCGTTATATTTTGCTTTCTGATTTATTTTCTATTTCCGAGCTAAAGGGTAAAATTTGAAAAAGAAAAACACCAAAAAGATTTTCCCACATTTTTATTTAATTCATTTTATTTAATTCTTTTAAGTTAATCGTTTTTAGTTTATTCATTTTAATTTATGTGTTTTGCACGTAAAACATGTTAAGGTATCGTTTTACCCCGTGTGGTAAACATCTTAAGATAAAGTTCATCGAGACACGGGTTTCGATGCATATTTAATTATTTGGAAATTGGAATTGAAAAATTTTCGTTTTTAATTGGTTAATTAATTCTCATTCGCTATGTTGATTATAGTGAATGAAACCCATTCGCTATCGTTATTGATAATGTATGATAATAATAATAATATCAACAACAGTAGTAGTAGTAGTAGTAGTAGTAGTAGTAGTAGTAGTAGTTAAATAATAATTCTAGTAAATTGCATGGGATATGCACACTAATATTTGATCTTGATTATGAATGTTTTAAATGAGTATGTAACACTACAAGGGTGGTGAAAAGTATAATCGCATAGAAATGATCACATAAAATACATTAACGCAAACTGATATTAACTAATAATATTATAAAAGTCAAACTAAGCCTAAACCGAGATTAGAGGCTGATAGTTTCTGATATTCTATGCCTTAATTGAAACTAAATCATATCACAAAAATACTTGAAAGTTTGTTATAAGATTTAAGTGGACAACATCAATGACCGACTTAACGCCATCCAAAATAACGCTTAAATATATAATTGAGATGGAATGGTGATTTGGTCAATATGATTCTCCGCTCAACTCAAAAAAAATATGAACTTCTTTCATAGAATAAATTTCATATTTGTCGTAGTTTTCTTTGTTTTTAATTCGTTAATATTCAAAATCTAAAAATATTTCGTTATCTTTTGCTTTCTGATTTATTTTCTATTTCCGAGCTAAAGGGTAAAATTTGAAAAAGAAAAACACCAAAAAGATTTTCCCACATTTTTATTTAATTCTTTTAAGTTAATCGTTTTTAGTTTATTCATTTTAATTTATGTGTTTTGCACGTAAAACATGTTAAGGTATCGTTTTACCCCGTGTGGTAAACATCTTAAGATAAAGTTCATCGAGACACGGGTTTCGATGCATATTTAATTATTTGGAAATTGGAATTGAAAAATTTTCGTTTTTAATTGGTTAATTAATTCCCATTCGCTATGTTGATTATAGTGAATGAAACCCATTCGCTATCGTTATTGATAATGTATGATAATAATAATAATAATATCAACAACAGTAGTAGTAGTAGTAGTAGTAGTAGTGGTAGTGGTAGTCGTAGTGGTAGTGGTGGTGGTGGTGGTGGTGGTGGTGGTGGTGGTGGTGGTGGTGGTGGTGGTGGTGGTGGTGGTGGTGGTGGTGGTGGTAGTAGTAGTAGTAGTAGTAGTAGTAGTATAATTCTAGTAAATTGCATGGGACATGCACATAAGTATTTGATCATGATTATGAATATTTTAAATGAGTATGTATACTACAAGGGTGGTTAAAAGTATAACTACAAGGCAGTGGCAGTGGCAGTGGCAGTGGCAGTGGCAGTGGCAGTGGTAGTGGTAGTCGTAGTCGTAGTGGTAGTCGTAGTCGTAGTGGTAGTCGTAGTGGTAGTGGTAGTGGTAGTGGTAGTGGTAGTGGTAGTGGTAGTGGTAGTGGTAGTCGCAGCAGCAGCAGCAGCAACAGCAGTCGTAGTAGTAGTCGTAGTAGTAGTAGTCGTAGTAGTAGTCGTAGTCGTAGTAGTCGTAGTAGCAGTAGTCGTAGCAGCAGCAGCAGCAGCAGGAGCAGCAGCAGGAGCAGCAGCAGCAGCAGCAGCAGCAGCAGTAGTAGTAGCAGCAGCAGTAGTAGTAGTAGTAGTTAAATAATAATTCTAGTAAATTGCATGGGATATGCACACTAATATTTGATCTTGATTATGAATGTTTTAAATGAGTATGTAACACTACAAGGGTGGTGAAAAGTATAATTGCATAGAAATGATCACATAAAATACATTAACGAAAATTGATATTAACTAATAATATTATAAAAGTCAAACTAAGCCTAAACCGAGATTAGAGGCTGATAGTTTCTGATATTCTATGCCTTAATTGAAACTAAATCATATCACAAAAATACTTGAAAGTTTGTTATAAGATTTAAGTGGACAACATCAATGACCGACTTAACGCCAGCCAAAATAACGCTTAAATATATAATTGAGATGGAATGGTGATTTGGTCAATATGATTCTCCGCTCAACTCAAAAAAAATATGAACTTCTTTCATAGAATAAATTTCATATTTGTCGTAGTTTTCTTTGTTTTTAATTCGTTAATATTCAAAATCCAAAAATATTTCGTTATATTTTTGCTTTCTGATTTAATTTCTATTTTCGAGCTAAAGGGTAAAATTTGAAAAAGAAAAACACCAAAAAGATTTTCCCACATTTTTATTTAATTCATTTTATTTAATTCTTTTAAGTTAATCGTTTTTAGTTTATTCATTTTAATTTATGTGTTGCACGAAAAACATGTTAAGGTATCGGTTTTACCCCGTGTGGTAAACATCTTAAGATAAAGTTCATCGAGACACGGGTTTCGATGCATATTTAATTATTTGGAAATTGGAATTGAAAAATTTTCGTTTTTAATTGGTTAATTAATTCCCATTCGCTATGTTGATTATAGTGAATGAAACCCATTCGCTATCGTTATTGTTAATGTATGAAGGTCATTCATAATAAGAAATATTAATGAATGCACTCATTCGTTACACCTATTCGCTTCCGATTACCTGATAACGTATGGCCTTATTCTTCATTGATAAGGGCAACAAATGAAGAACGAATCTCTGGCGATTCGTTATGGTTCTTAATTTATTATTGATTCATTAACACTGGTTATCGAATGAGACAACGGATGTGAGCCATTCGTTAATTTTGATTTCACGAATGACTTCATTCGTGTGTCTAGGTTAGTGTGCAAATATGTAATATAGATAGTATAGTGGGTTAACAAATAAACCATTCATTTCATCCCAATTACTGTACTTGCCTACAGAACCTCTTGCAAATTTTTCTCAAAAAATTCGACCATCACAAAACCAGTTTTGTTGATTGTTTGTGATTCATAAGGTAGAGACGATACTAACGCAATGACCTTCGTCAAGATTAATGGTCATTTTCTAGGTTAATTTGGTGATTTATTAATCGGTTTAATGTAATAATCTAATGAATCATTGAAACATATGTGTTTGACTTATTGAAGAGTTTGAATCAGTTAACGATGTTATTACGAGACTCATGATACAAGCTTTGTATTGATTCATCGTCGTTTATGGTTTAATTGATTATCAGTTGCATGTTTGACTATTGAAATCGTTTAATTTTGACTATGACGCTTGAGAGTCAAACTTGTATAATTATTGATTCAATTAGTTATGGACAACGAATGGATGCTCATTCGCCCTATATAATTCATGAATGAACTCATTCGTTCATACAAATTCTGTCACACCCCAACCTAAGACGGAAACGCTAGGGTGTGAGTTGATTGCTCACAACTCTCAAGGTACTATCATGAAATATTTAAAATGACAATCTAATATTTAATTTCAATAAATCAAAGTACATGATTTTATAAATAGAACAAGTAAGGACAAAATAAAATTTAAAGTTCTTGTTTCTTCTCTCTAGCATGCAATCCTAAGTTCTTCACCAAATCTTGCAACTAGATCACACGATAGCCTGCATATGCGTTAAAAATACAATAATTTTGTCAACACTAGGTTGAGTGAGTGTAACACCAGATTTAAGACACTATAATAATAATAATAATAATAATAATAATAATAATAATAATAATAATAATAATAATAATAATAATAATAATAATAATAATAATAATAAATAAAAGTGCAAACTGTTCCTGTGAGAATAACAGTGAGGCCATAACACATAAACAATCAATTAAACCATAAAGAAATGGCTCAAACAATTCCATATAAATGGACATTGGTTACCAAGCAAAGACTAAACCGTTTTTATAAAAATGGACATCGGTTGCGAAAGATAGTCGTATGATCATACTATAAATGAGGAACTTCTCCAAAATGCGTTCAAATAAAGCAAGTAAGCAAATAGCAAGTTAGACAAACTGATATACACACAAGGATAAACAATTGCGGTTTTGGATACTAGATAATAGATAAATACTTTAAGTACGAATATGTCCCCAAAAGGATTTAAAAACAATAAAAGAGGGGAGTGATTACACACCTTGGCAATTAAGAAAGAGATATGATTCAATAAGAAAATAAAGGTAGATCAAGCTCTTCGGGAAAAACCGACGAGATATCCAAATAAAGAATAGTTACGGGAATAAATATAACTTCGACGATGAATCTAAAACTATATAGATAATTTGATGATGATCGAGTGTGTTCTAAACGAGAATTAAATATTGCGTTAATTTATTATCACTTTTATCTATTAAGGGTTTAAAGAAAATAACATATTTCTATTATATAAAATTATCATTATAAGTAGAATACTTGAATAAATAATATTTGTATTAACTAATTACTTTAAGCTAAAAATTCCTTTAATGTATTTATACATATATTTTCACCATTAGATGAGATTTCTTTTTAACTAAATATTGTAAATAATAAAGGATAATTAGCAAATAATAATATTTTTATAAAATATGGTCTTTCATAAATTACTTAAACTTATACTTTTAATACGTTAATTAACGAGAATATAATATATATATATATATATATATTAGATTAAAATTATTTTAAATATTAAAACCTTTAACGATAACTTATTATATATACTTATCTATATATCTATGTATAATATATGTTTTAACAAGGGTTTCAGAAAATGACTAGTTAATTTGTCGGTTTGAACAAAATAGTTATAAATTATTGTATTCATAATACATATAATAGGTTTTAAATGATTAAGATTCTTGGTATATTAGTTAACTTAGTTTTTCGAAAAAAATAAACAACAAAATGCGTTGGGGGTGGCTCGAACCCGCGCCCCCAGCCAACACATGTCTTAAACATATACACACTAGCCATGCGCGCTGGTGTGTCAGTTGTTATAAACACGATAACAAAAATTTATAAACCAACTGTCACAACACCCTGTTCATAACTAAACCCTAGCAAGATCAATCAAATAATCCGTTAACTGTTGGCTCCATTAACGTTAAGGTTGATGATTCCCGATAAAAACAAACTAATTACACTAATTAATTACCTTTTACAATGAAGGAACAGTGGGTAATTGACCCAAGCTGTGACGGCTAGCACGAGGAGCAAAAACATTAACAACAGGTAATAACAGGGAAGTTAAGTATAAGGGTTTCATTGGCGTCGGGGTAGGGATGTTGTGGGTATGATTAATTGAATTATAGTGGCCATTTTAGATGTAATCCCAAAATAGATTAAGGACGGTTTCTTTAATATAGCAATACGTATAATAACGATTGTTATTTCTTAATTGGTAATGTCGGGTAGGCCGATTGAAGTAAGATTAACAAGTCCATGAATTGATTTCCAAGTATAAGACGAGAATTGTGGTCCAAGCTGTGATATCGGGTATACGGGTTGAACAAAAACGGGTGTGGATCAACTGGGTAAATGGGTATATGGATCTGAATAGTATATTAATGTATATAGTATTTGCATTTTAGTCCCTATAAATTGAAGATTTGGGTAAAAGTATTAGTTTCGGTATTTTATACCTAAATATGAAAGTTATAATTATATTTTCATATAATTAATTAAACCATAAGATATTAATAGTTGATTTACTCGATAACGTGATAATTTTATTGATAAAATTTCATGAACATATTCGGGTTGGGTAAACAGATAAAAATATCATAGGGAAATTCCGAGTTGTTACAGTCTCCCATACTTTTAGAGAATTTCGTCCCGAAATTAAAGGATATTATAACAAAACCATTAAAGTTTGAGGAAAAGAAAATTTTAAACTAAAATGTAAATCCGATAAGGGCACTTATATATAGGATGTACCAGTGGCGTATCCACCATGTCCTTATCATTTTTACCGTTATCCCAACCACTTTCAATTCTATATTATGACACACAATCTTACGCGTCATGATTTCCATGAGAGGACTTCGATAATTATGTTCCGGACCATAATTATTTAGATCGTCGGATGACCCACATAATTCGTCTAATTGTGTGGGTTATAAAACATTTAAAAAACATAATTTTTAAAGAGAACAAGAATCTTAATATGCTTTGATTATGAGAACCAGGCGATTGATGTCGAGGACGACGGTGGTTTGGTAGGGAAGGCATTCTATGAAGATCAAAATTATAGATTTATAAAAATAAGTTGAGAAAATCATTTATTAATAAAACGTTAATTTCTTTTTGAAGTGGGGAATTTGCGTCGTATCATGAGGATTAAAAGTAAAAGATTATAAGATAGGGGGTACATTGCGTAAATAGTTATTAGATGATGTAGTCAATATGATTAATGTGTGATGACTACACGAGGAGATGATGTCAGTTTAAAAGTTCATTTTTATTTGATTATGTCGACTTAACAAACAACCAACGAAACAAAGTTTGTGTGTTGGCCTCCCATGAGCTTTCGGCCCAACGAAACGAACGAATAAAAGTAACTGAGTTGGACGGCCCATGAGCGTTACATGGAATTTTAACTGTCCCAACCAATTAATGAATTAGCAATACAATAGAGTTTGTCAGCCCATGAGCGTTACATGGCATTTTAACCAACCAAACTAAACAACGAATAAACGAGAGAAAAGTATGAGTAGTTGGAGCATCCCGTGAAGCACCACGTATGATGAACTCCAACAAAAATAACATTCAAAACAAGATTAGGAATGGATAGTAGGAGTACCCATGGATACCATTGATTTTTCGCCCAACTAACCAATCTAATAACAAAACACAATAATCGGAATTTACCGAATTTAGCCACGAACCACCGTGAACTCGATTTAAAATAAACCTAAGATGCTGGTCGTATGGCAGTCGTGTTCCTCTTTGGCCGAGAGGAACTTGTCATACTATCTAGCCTTAAGATGAAGGAGTAAAAACAAAAGCAGGAAATTCTTAAGGAATTTCCCAAAAATAAAAGACAAACTACTTTGATTTAAAATATATACAAAAAATTTTCTTTGAAGGTTGAGGCATAGCCTCGGAGTGGTGTGTGTGTGCATAACGATACAATAATAAATAATAAATAATTAATTATCTAAGAAAGCTGTAAACAATTAATTCGAACACATAAGGCAAACAGATAAGCACATATGGGGCTCCTAAGCATGTTACTAAGGCACCACTAACGCCCTATTTTAAACCTTTGGCTTTGATACCAATCTGTCTCCCCAACCTAAGGCGGACGTGTAGGGGCGTGAGTTGATTGCTCACAGCTCTCAAGGTAATATCATGCAATATTTAAAATGACAATATCTATTATTTAATTTCAATAAATCAAAGTACATGAATTCATAAATAGAACAAGTAAGAACAAAATAAAATTTAAAGTTCTTGTTTCTTCTCTCTAGCATGCAATCCTAAGTTCTTCACCAAATGTTGCAACTAGATCACATGATAACCTGCATATACGTTAGAAATACAATAATTTTTTTCAACACTAGGTTGAGTGAATATAACGCCATATTTAAGACACTATAATAATAACAATAATAATAATAATAATAATTATTATTATAATAATAATAATAATAATAAATAAAAGTGCAAACTGTTCCAGCGACAATAACAGTTAAGCCATAGCACATAAACAATCAATCAAACAATAAAGAAAGGGCTCAACCAATTCCATATAAATGGAAATTGGTTACCAAACAAGGACTAAACCGTTGCTATAAAAATGGACATCGGTTGCCAAAGATAGTCGTATGATCATACTATAAATGAGGAACTTCTCCAAAATGCGTTCAAATAAAGCAAGTAAGCAAATAGCAAGTTAGACAAACTGATATACACACAAGGATAAAGAATTGCGGTTTTGGATACTAGATAATAGATGAATATTGTAAGTACACATATGTCCCCAAAAGGATTTAAAAACAGTAAAAGAGGGGAGCAATTAAGCAAGAGATATGATTTAATAAGAAAGATAACGGTAGATCAAGCTCTTCGGGAAAAATCGTGAGATATCCTAATAAAGAATTGTTACGGGAATAAATATAACTTCCACGATGAATCTAAAACTATATAGGGAATTCGATAATAATCGGGTGTGTTCTATTTGAGAATAAAATATTTCATTAATTTATTATCAATTTTATTATCATTTTTATCTATCAAGGGTTTATAGAAAATAACATATTTCAGTTATATAAAATTATCATTATAAGTAGAATACTTGAATATATATACATTTATAATTTTTGATAAATTATATTAAGAGGTTTGTATTAAATAATTACTTTAAGCTAAAAATACCTTTAATGTATTTATATATACTTTCACCATTAGATGAGATTTCTTTTAAAATAAATATTGCAAATAATAAAGGATAATTAGTAAATAATAATATTTATATAAAATACGGTCTTTTATAAAATATTTAAACTTATACTTTTAATACGTTAATTAACGATATTAATATATATATATATATATATATATTAGATTAAAGTTCTTTTGAAATATTAAAACCTTTAATGGTAACTTATTATATATACTTAACTATATATCTATGTATAATATATGTTTTAACAAGGGTTTTGGAAAACGACTAGTTAATATGTCGGTTTGTACAAAATAGTTATAAATTATTGTATTCGTAATACATATAAAAGGTTTTAAATTATTAAGATTCTTGGTATATTAGTTAAATTAGTTTTTCAAAAAATAAACAACAAAACAAGCTGGGGGTGGCTCGAACCCGCTCCTCCCAGCCAACATAATTCTTAAACATATACACACCAACCATGCTCGCTGGTGTGTCAGTTGTTATAAACACAATAACAAAAATTTATAAACCAACTGTCACAACACCCAGTTCATAACATAAACCCTAGCAAGATCAATCGAATAATCCGTTAACTGTTGACTCCATTAACGTTAGGGTTAATGATTCCAGATCAAAAACGAACTAATTACACTAATTAATTACCTATGACAATGAAGTAATGGTGGTTAATTGACCCAAGCAGTGACGACTAACACGAGGAGCAAAAACATTAGTAGGTAATAACATGGAAATTAAGTATAGGGGTTTCATTGGCGCTGGGGTAGGGATGATGTGCGTATGATTAATTGAATTGTATTGGTCGTTTCAGATTTAATTCCAAAATCTATTAAGGACGGTTTGGTTAATATAGCAATACGTATAATAACGATTGTTGTTTATTAATCGGTTATATCGGTTAGGCCAATGGATGTAAGATTAACAAGTCCATGATTTGATTTCCAAGTATAAAACGAGAATTGTGGTCCAATCTATGACATTGGGTATACGGGTTGAACAAAAACAGGTTTGGATCAACTGGGTAAACGGGTATATGGATCTGGATAATATATTAATGTATATAGTATTTTCATTTTAGTCCCTGCAGATTGAAGATGGAACATAATTGGGTAAAATTTTTAGTTTGGGTAATTTTTGCCAAAATATGAAAGTTATAATTATATTTTTATATAATTAATTAAACCATAAGATTTTACTAATTAATTTACTCGATAACACAATAAGTTTATTGATAAATTTCCTGAACATATTCGGGTCGGATAAACGGATAAAAATATCATAGGGAAAATCCGAGTTGCTGCACATTCATTATTAACTCATTTGTTATTATGAGGATAATCAATCATTCCATTCGTTATAACGAATGACACCATTCTTCATAGTGAATGAGACAACGAATGAGTCTTGTATTTTAAATAGAATTCAATTTTTACTAAGTATTATCAAAAATTGATTTAAATTATACCTAAGTATGGGTTTACTAATATTCGGGTTTTAGTGTTAACAGAAATGGCAAATGAGATTATGCCTGATGCTCTGGCACTGCAAAATCCTGATATTCGAGAATCCTGTCTTACAAGAGGATCCAGTGATTCAACCCAATCCTCAAGTTGCTGAACCTCAAGCTACTGATCCTCAAGTACAAGCATCGCAACAAGCAGAACCAGCAGTTCCTGAACTTGGATTTGACAATAAGCACAACATATGTACATTCTTACAAGAAGATTTTGCTGATCGAGCAATGTTTGAAGACGTAGTAGCATTTTTACGTCGTTCTCGTATTAATTATGTTATATCCGCTAATGTCCCCGTACATTTTAGCGTGATACGTCCTTTTGGGATAGAACTCGTTATGTGGAGGCTGAGAACCATATTGTTGTTGTGGTGAAGAAGAAGACTATCACAATTACTCCGGGTGTGATACGTCGGGTTCTCAGATTTGCTGAACAATCCGTGTGAATTTGATCGGACGTTGGTTCGTGGTTTGTTTCAGCGATTATTTTATAAGGGTGACCTGGACCGTTCCCAATATAACAAGGCCTCTTGTGAGAAAAGTACATGTATTTGCTGCATGTCCTTATCCACTGCCTTGGGGGACGTAAAGGCGGGTTTGACGAATGCAGGATCATGCTGCAGTCAGCATTCGTCGCTATGATATTGAATAAACCGTTCAATTTCTCTCAGCTCATATTTTATCATCTCAAGGAGAACTGCCTGGTCAAGCATCGTAAGAACAAGTTTCTTATGTATCCGCGTTTCATCCAGTTGATTATTATTCAGGACTTAATACCTGATCTTGAGATTGATAAGAGTTTGATGGATGATGTGTTAGTATTAGAACACATGACTGCTGACACGAAGATGCGTTTGAAGACATTTCGTAAGCATACATCTGAGGATAGACCGATGGCCAAACATTTGATTGGTCTTCTGGCAAATCCAAATTATGTATGTCCTTCTAGTGACCATTGGATCCACGATGATTCATATTTCAAACAGGAAGATGGACTAGGTGGGAACGGTGGTGGTAATGATGGTGATGATGGTGGTGATAGTGGTGACGATGGATAATGGGGATATAGACGAGATGTTGTGGTTGGAGCAGCTAGCTCTACAGCTACTCAATGTAAATGTAAGGGAAAGGCGGCGATGAAAGAACAACCATTGAAACGTCGTGTTACGAGGGGAGATGGAGTGGAAATTGGTCCATAAATACCGAGGTCGTCTGCTCATCAAATGCCGGAGGTTTCGCCTACTATTAGCACCCCGGTAATTACTCTTATGACGACAACATCATCTGACCCGAGATTTGCTTCTATTCCTCAATCGTTGCTATCTCCGATGTCGACATCTCCGATTACCTTAATGATTACCTCACCAGCTACAACAACGATGCAGATACAGCCTCCGGCATTATCATTCATGAGTGTTAACCGTCCTCAAGGTCCAGTGCAGCTGGTACTTCCCACATTTCATTCTTTGCCTATAACACAATAAATGGCTGCCAATCGTCATCAAAAAGATCAACTAGCTGCCAGTCGACATCAACAAGATCAACTGCTGATAAATCAACGACAATTGGTGAGTCACATATCATACTGTCAGAAGGATAACAAGGAGCTCCGTCATCTTGTTATAGCTCAAGGGGAGAAAATCAAGGAGCATGAGGAACTTATTCTTCAAATAACGTGTAAATATGATGCATTGAAGAAATTGAAGAATAATGATGATGAAAATGATCCTGATGCGGCTGGATCTGGTGGTAGTGAGCCGAAACAAGCTAAAGGTACATCGGGAGGTACTAGTGGTGTTGGTGCTGGTGATAATCGACAAATGGTAGTCTATCAAGATACTACCAATGTCACTCCCATTGAGTCGATCAAAGCCAACACAATATTATTTGTGGATTATGAGAAGGGCATCGTGATAAGTTATGTGAATGCTGATGAGATCGAGGAGGGTGAGTTTGTGGACTTTGCCCTTTCTCGTGATCAAATTTTGTTTCTTTTGGGTTTGAATGATGAGGATATGGATGCTTTGGAAGCTGAGGAGGATGTGAAAGTATTAATGATGACGGAATCCAGTTTGATACGAGAATTCCACATCGGAATACGTCATTTATTGATGAGGACGAGGACATCGAGATTGACGATGTGATGGCACATGTATAGCCTGATCTTTACACATGTCCTAATGTTAATCAGGGTGTTCAATTCTTCACTGATGAACATGTTAAAGCTGCCGAAGAACATCTGGAGAAGACCACGAAGAAAAAGGGTAAAGTACCAGAAAAGGGATCGAGATCAATAGATCCTGATGTCGAAGGGTGGTTTGGGACCCACAGCAAATCCCAAACCTCTATGATTATTGAAGCTTATCGTTATGTTGACAAAGAGCACAAGATCGAGGTCAAGGCACATTCAACGGCTCACTAAAAGACGACATTCAAAGCATCGAAGACTGTCAAAGGTGATATCCTTTGTGGTTGTATGATTAGGATTTGAGGGTTTGTATAGTTAAGTGGGAGAACGACATTTATAATTATCAATATATTACTGAAATTCTCTCATTGCCGAGGTGGGACTTGCGGACTCTCGCCAATCGGCCGTGTATAAACCGTGGTGGAAATCAACTGGCAGGATGCTTTCACCAACATCTGCCTTTTGAGGTCAATCACGGGTTAAAAAATTTTTAAGACGTAGGTACCAACTAAGAAGTACATCGATGAAATTGATCCGCAAACTGGTTGGAGGAAGCTCGTATTGAAGGTTAAGGCACCACGAATGATGAAACGAGTGCCTGTAAAGATGTTTCCGCAAAGTTTTTACAAGTCATTCAACAAGTGGTATTACGATGACCGAATGGGCGAAGCGGTTTTCGTTCTGGGAACAGGTTTGAAGACGGAGTTTGTGCGAGTTATCGATCCACTGTGGCTCGTCAACTTATCAGAGATTAACAACGATGTGTTGTTCCAGAATGAGACCCTTTTTGCTAATATTGAAGACTATGACCGCACTATGCAATTCCAACGCGTTGTTTGTGTTTGTCACGTGTTCGGAGTTCATAATTGGGCTGACTGGAAGTCGAAGCGGTTCAAGTAAGGTAAATAAAAAGTGCATGAGATGGGGGGAGTTTGTTAGTGCATCGTTTTGGTCATCTTGAGTCTTTGTAACTTATGTAATTTATATTTATATTAATGTAAGGGCATTTTGGTAATTACCAGACCCATTCGTTAAGTTTATCAGCTCATTCGTTAAGTGTGTTTAACGAACGATGCTATACGTGTTTCTTAGGTGTTGTTTGTTTTTGAAAAAAAAAATTGTCTTCAATCTGATTTCATCTTATTTAATGTTTGCAACTGAAGATGTGGTCGGAAGCTCTGCAATCTAAAAATAATATACTGTTTGTTTTATAAATTGGAAATCGTCTGCATAAGCTGAAAATTAGTTACATATCATATATATTACAATAAACTAGCTGGGTGCCCGCACGATGCAACGGGGACGCACACAACTCCATAGTGAACGCATAGTCTGTGTCGGTACATACATCACCTGGTGACATTGCACACGTAGCCTAAAATTGGACCGCGTAACTCGTGCAAAGCCAGTTGCGTGTTATCAAATATTGAACACGAGTAACCCGGCGGGAATGCACGTTACCGACATTGGAACATGCTTAACCAACACCAAGCGTGTAATTCATGGCGATTAACAATGTAGGGTGCTACGTGGGACTGGACACGTATTTAACGGCCTCGGTATATTTAAACAACGGTATATGCATAACTTGTAACGAAAATCAAAAGGCAAACATTAAATATACATTAATGTGAAATACATCATTTTATTAAACCAATTCGTTTTGGCCCCAAACTTGTTCTGACTCGACATCGTTTTGACCTGGCCCCTTTCTACTCGAACCCGAACCAAATTAACCATTTTTTTGTATTGACTCATTCCACCCTATTGTACTTTTACAAATGACCTGAGCTTGCCCGACTCAACCTGTTACTCAGTTCTAAATTGTAAGCGCGCAACATGTTAACATTTTAAAACTAAAAAACTATAGCAAAGCAATATCATACTCATATCAAAGAGAATAAAATGCTCGTTTTTATGATGTATTTTTTTTTGAAAAAACATTAATGTGTGAAAAAGTTATGGCCGTTAAAAAGTCGTGGGGTAGTTGGTTTTGATTTAGGGGGCATGTGTGTAACTATATTAAACTTTACAAAAAAGGTAATGAAGTTAAGGACTAAAGTTGTAAGTATATGTTAAAAGAAAGAAAGTTGTAAAGACTTAATTACCCTTAATTTCTATATTTTTTTATGCATTATGTGTTGTATATAAAGCATTGAATTTGGTACCTCTTAGAATTTAAAAGGTCCCTAACTCATGCTTTATATATAGTATAGATAAAAGTCATTTAACGTTTGTAGACTGCTAAAATAATTGGTAGTGGTGTACGAACTATGGAAGTGGATGATGGTAGACGATTGTGGTAGGTGGTGAACGGTGGGTGGTGGTGGATGGTGATGGTGGCCGACAATGGGTGGTGGACTATGGCGATGGTGGATGGTTGTGGCGGGTGATGGTGGTGGTGGTGGTGGATGGTGGCGGCGGAGGACGGTGGGTGGTGGCGGTGGCTGATGGTGGTGGCGGGCGGTAGTGGAGACGGACGGTGGGTGGTGGTGGTGGATGGTGGTGGTAGTGGATGGTGGTTGTGGGCGACGGGGGTGGTGGTGGTGATGAACGGTGGTGGTGGGTAGTTAACGGTTGTGGTGGTGAGTGGTTGACAGTGGTGGTGGCGGACGGTGGTTGACGGTGATGGTGGCGGACGATGGGTGGTGGTGGACGGTGGTGGCGGTGGACGGTGGGTGGTGGTGGTGTTGGACATTGGGTGTTGGTACTTAGTATGATGTTAAGAAGTGTGAAGAATGTAAAGATGGTGAAAAAAGCTTATTTTTTAAGACAATAAAAGTAGTTTTCAGATCTTAAAAAAAAAAAAACAAACAGTCTTCAAGAGCTTATGTCTGAGCACCCGCAGACATAGGCTCCTTGCAGACCTTATAAGCAAAAACAAACACAACCTTAGTGTCCACTCGTTAAGGATGTTTATTGAATGGACCTTATCGTTATTATTCTGTATCCATTCGTCATGGAATGTTGACGAATGGGGTATAACGAATGAGTCATTCGCTATACTAATTAAGTTACTTATTGTATGAAGATGAATGAGTACATTCATTACGAAATGTGTAACGAATGACATTCATCTTCTATATATAGGTTGTTCATTGCCTCATAATTTAACAAGTGTTTATGATTATGTCTCTGAAGCCGTTACTCTATCCAATTTACTACTCAACACTTCGCTCATATTAATCCATTTCTAATCACCTACATATCATATCACTAGATCCTATACATCAATCGGTATGATTTGATTAACGTACTAAGCTCAAGTTTAAGCTCTCTCACCTTTACATCAATTACCCGAAGTTCACGAAATTTTACACATTTTTTCTCCGCAACATGTCTTCTCTCCTTACTAATCATCACCGTTGCACCGATATCCCTAAACGCAATCGTCGCACCGGTACCTCCGACCGTAGTATGCCATCCCTCATTGCTAAAGGAATTGTGGTAGCTCTTTTAGCCCTCATCACCCAAATTTAAGCCACGAATTCCACCATCGCACCTGTAACTACCAATGAAGTTGCTTGTTCCATCAAGCAATTCACCAATGCAAACATGACCGAATATGTTGGAGCTAAGGGTGCTACCACTCTCCTCCAATGGTTTGAACATATGGAGAGTGTCTTTCTTCATTGTGGATACCCGGAAGATATGAAAACCACCTATGCCTCTAGTGTCTTTCTATTGGGCGCCCTTTCTTGGCGGAATAGTGAGAAACACTCTCTAGGGGCTGAAGTCTCCATGGCCTTGCCATGGGACGACCTTAAGAAGCTTTTGATGAAGAATTTTTGCTTGAAATACGAGCTCCCGAAGTTGGAAGAAGAGTTTTGGAATTTGAAACAAGAAGGTGGTGACAATGTGGCGTATAACGACCCGTTCCACGAACTAGTGACATGTCCGTAATCTAGTTGCATGATCGAAAAGACGCTTATAGTAGTTTATATTAATTGATGCTATTCACATACGCAAGGAATTATTTATTTCTCAACATTATTATTATATTTACACCAAACTATGAATAACTCGCTCAACATGTGTTGTTGACAAATTATATTTATGCATATTGCAGGTTGTTAATTCAAATGATTTGAAGTGGAGAACTTAGATCATACCTTAGGCTAAAAATTATCAAAGTTTAAATGTTGTTTTAATTTCTTTTGTTTTAAATACTTTGTGTACTTTGATATGAATGAAATAAATTAGATATTGACAGTTATTATTAATTTGGTGTCTTTGAGCTATGATACAAATAATGTCGTGTCCCATCATGTTCCGCTGTTAGGTTGGGGTGTGACACCTGTTCTTACCTTGCTCATAAATTGTATAAGCTACACTTTCAATATCTTTCTGGCTCATTCCATTTTTTAGGCGATATGCTTCACCGTACGCAGCAACCCACTTGGTGATAGTTTTGTTAAGTTGATGATAAAGATCTTTTGGACCTATATTCCTCGTACCAAGCTTTTATGGATTTTCTACTTGAGTGGAATCGTACAATTGTTTTACTCGTGCCCATGACATTGTACTCTTTTGGTTTTTGAAAGTGAGGCTATTTGTAACTTACTACTTTTGATTATAATAAATAAAAGAATTTCGTTTACTTAATGGTGTGTTATTATTTTGTTAAGTTAAATAATAATAACAATAGAGTGTTGGCTAGGACAATAAAAGCTGGAATAACGGATGCTGATGGGCCTTAGGTCCACGGGCTTAGGGGTATTTAAACACCCTTAAACCTCCCTAAATCCTAAACCCTCATTTCCATCTTTGCCTCCACACACAAACACTCTCCTTCATCCCAGATCTAGATCCGAACAAGAAAGAGTGTGATTTATAGCTGATTTCCGTAGACAAACAAGAAACACATCTAGATCCACGTGTTGGTTCATATCCGAACCAAACCGGAGCCCAAAAAGGTATGTTACTGATTTAATGTTAGGTTTTAGATGTCAGTTTGTCTGAAGATTCGGTGCTAAGGCAAATCGGACCTTACCGTGTAAGAAAAACATAAAATTTGTAATAAACAAGTTGTTTGAAATGAGTCAGGACAAACTAGTGACGTCTAGACCGAGTTAAAGTAAGAAAATGAAGTTGTTATGGTCCAGAACTCGTTTCATCAGTAAAACGGGCATAACAGGATGTAAGAAAGTGATTAGAATGGATAGGCATGAAAAACTAGATTCGAATCGAGTTCTTGAAAACTCGATTCGTTTGAAGGAAAATTCGAATCGAATAGAAGTAAACGAATAAAACCGAAATAAATGAATCGGATCGAATTGAAACGAATCCAAATGAAACGAATTGAATCAAAATGAAACGAATCGAATCGAACTGAAACTCGATTAAGTTAGAATGAAAACTTGATTCGACCCAAGACAAGGGCTCTGCCTCTTGGACCCTGCTAGACGCTGCCCCTGGAGCCCTGTTCATTAGTGGTTTCATTTACTTAGAAAATAATCTAGTTAGGGGTAGTAAATTGATACTCATAAATGTTACACGGTTATCCGTGCACAACTAAGGAGGGGTATTACAGTTAAGTAAAAAAGAAACAGGACTTAGGTGAGTTTCTAGCCCTATTTTCTTGTTATGTTTTCGGTGCTGTGTGCATACTCGAAGTGATTAGTTAATACACTTACCTTGAGTGGTAAGTGTATGATATATGAATGTTATATGAATTAAATATAAAAAGTTAAGAGTATGTATAAAATATATATATATATATATATATATATATATATATATATATATATATATATATATATAGAAATGTAAGTGTGGTTGTATGGTTATGAGAGTGACAGAACTTAATAATATCTGTGAAATGAGGGTGGTAGACTCTAATAATATCTGTGAAATGAGGGTGGCAGATCCTAATAATATATGTGAAAGGAGGGTGACACCCCCTAGTAATGTATGTGAAAGGAGGGTGGTAGACCCTAATAATATCTGTGAGGTTAGAGGGCGAAAGACTCTTTAAAATGTATAAGTATGCATGTAAAAGTAAGTTAAAATATGAAAGTAAGAAAAAATGGAAGTATAAAGGTAAGAATGAATGTATGTACTAAAGAAAGTTAAGTAGGTTAAGTATGTAGTATGTGTCTACGGATGCGTATATGTAAATATGTGAATGTAATGTATGTTGCCGGATTAACTAAAACTTACTCAACGTAGCTGACTTTTAGTATGCATGCATGTAAATAGGCTATATGAGTTAGTTTGAGGAAGACACAAGGTAGAACCTGCGTGGCTGCATCCAGAGAAGGAAGACACGATGTTTAATTTATGATGTTTTAAGTTGAGACAATTTGAATGTTTTAAACAAGAATGCTATGTTTTGTAACTTTTGGTTGAAATTTTGATATTTCCGCAAAAGTTTTATTTCACTATGATATCTTGAACTGTGCATATGAGTAAATCTAGCGCCAATGTAGGGCACCGGGATTACATTATTTCCACTAACCATACACAATGACGACCTTAAAGCGACAGCTTCAGCAACATCTCATTTAGTGCCTCCCTTTTATTGATTTGCAAAATTTTGTGCAGTTTAAAGGCTTTTAGTGAAAAAATCTTGACTTGGGTTTGGAAAAAAGGTAGAGTTTTGATTGTACTGAGTATTGGGATAACCTTTAGAATCTCCAAGACTAAAATGGAGATTTGTATTTAAAAAATCCATAGTAGATAATACGAATGGAAAGAAATTGCAGATGTATATGAAAGTGATATGATACCATATTTATAAGGAAAAAGTTGAATTATATAATCAGTAATGTTAGATTTTTCAGATATTAAGTTTTATCCAAAAGATCTTGTGAACTAATACGAAGTTGACAAGTGTCGGATAATGAATTATATAGTAAAACAATGTTAGATTATTTAGATAATAAGTTTCATATGGAAAATCTTATGAACCAATACGGAGTTCACATGTGTCGGATAATGTAAATCAGTAATGATTCATATTTATTTTATTATAAAAATATTTTTTTTTGCAATCTTATGTTTTTTTTAATAAAATGTACATACCGGTGTGTTAAAAAAAAACAAAACAAGATTGTGTTTTTAGATTTTTTTAAAAACTATTAAAAGTTATTAAAGAAAAACGTTTTTAGTGTTAAAATTAATTAGTATGAAAAGACAAAGAAAAATAAGTTAAAATGTGAATAATTCATTTAGTGACATGTGGCCATGATTGTGTTGAAAAGTGATGGGCAAACTAGGTTGTGTTCGCGAGATGTTCGGTCGGGTTTGAGGCTTTTTTTTTTAAATAGTGTTCCAACCCAAACCAATTCACCAATGAGAATGGTCTAACATATCAGGTGACCTCCGGTGTTCTTCAGCACTGTCGTCCTCTGCCTTTCTTCAACCCCATCGTCTTCCATTGTTATTCACCTCTGTTTTCATCCACAGTTAAATCGTTTCAATTTTCACATACAAACGATGACAGGTGTTTGAGCAACTACACTTATTAGTGTAACAAAATCACCGAAAGCCATAATTAAATCAACTTTCGTCGAACAGAGGTTGTTTTGCAGATCTTATTCATTACGATCTTCTCTTTTTGGTTAGGTATAATTTCATTCCTTCTACAATATTTTTAATATGTAAATGTAGATCTTATTTTGAATAGGTATATTCTAGATCTGATATTTGAATTGGTATTTAGTTTTACATGTAATAGTAGGGTTAAATTACAATTTCATTGTTCATTGTTTTTTGCAAGGTTCAGGTTGATTTCAAATGGAAGACACAAATGGAAAACAAAAAGAAAAGCACATAGAAGTTCAAGAATATTTTGACATTAAAAAATTCATTGTTTAAAATTTAAATTTTTTTTGTTTCATATTACTTTATAAAAATACAACATAAAATATTATATTATGCTTTTACCTATTTTAAAATGTAAGTTAAGATAATTACTAAACATTCATCTTAGTAGAATTTTGTAAAACTGATTTTACATGTAAAATCCTATCAAAATCCGAGTATTAATTTCTCTTAATTATTTAACATCTATTAGTAATAGATCTAAAATAAAAAAAAGTTTGCTAAAAGATATGAATCTAGGATTATTAACGTGTTGCTTGAGCTAGAGGTGCACAAACGGGATATTTTCAGGAATCAGAACTGGGTAGGAACGGTTCCGGGTATAGTTGGGTATTTGACCGGGTTTATTTTGGGTTTTAGGCAGGGTAGGGTCGGGTTTTGACCGGATATTTCCGGTTCCGGCGGGTCCGGGTCGGTTTCGGTTTTGGGTACAGCTCCGGGGTACAAATAGGAACCGGTTCCGGTTCAGATCCGAAAACCGGGTATTTTGTGCACCTGAGCTTTAACATATAGATTATATCTTGTTTGTATACGTAAGTCAGTTTCTCTATTGAAAGTAGTGTATGTGCTCAATAAATATCTTCTATGATCTAAACACTATAAGTTGTTTTATGTGTTGATCTAAACGGTGGGCTTTAACATATTGATTACTCATAAAGAGAAATATAATTATGAATTATCATTTTAATTTCATGAATATGTTTTGATCTTTTTAGCTTTTGCTTACTACATGCATGTCATTAAAAGATGACGCGTGTCATCTTCAGTTTATGACTGGGGATTCAATGTCATGCATTTGCGTGTCATTTGTACTCTTTAATGACACACAATGCGTGTCGTTAATGACATTTTTTCTATTAGTGTTAACCATTTCTCAGCAAAACCATCCCTAGGCTGACACCATGTAATTAATTACACATTTGTTGTGTTGTTTTTATTTCCATAATTTATAATTTTGTATTACAGGATAGACAAAGCCGATATGCATTGGAAGACATGTTTTTGGTTATTAGGTTATACAAAGCTACTGATGCAATGATCAAATGACCTGGAAAACTGAAGATGGTATTTGGTATGGTTATCTTCATATCTATGTACTAAAATGCAAAATTGTTAACTGTATCTTCTAATCTATTTGAGATTTTTTGTCGGATAGTTATTATATAACTCCAGATGATGATTTCTTGGTTGGGTTGACCCACAAATTAATGGCAAAGAAAAACAAACCTGAGCTTAAAGTTAACCACTAAAAAGCTCAAATTTGATGGGTCGTCTAAACCAGCGAGAAGAAGCCTGTTTTGCACATAAAACTTTATTGTAACATAATTTAATTAGAAAACAACACCATGTTATGTTTTGTATCAAATGTACTCTACAATTATATTGTTTCTCTTACAGATTAAGTTATGATTTACAATTTTTATTGGATACTATAAGGATTTTTCTTTGTAGAACAAGGTAGGACACAATCTCTAATGAAGAGAAGCTTTTACGTAACAGTTGTTTTGTAAGGACACACTCCATGCTATAATGAAGGCTTATCATCTGGACCAAATTTGCATTTGAAAAACTTGATTAGATCTATCGGTCGTCTAAACCAGCGAGAAGAAGCAGTACTTGTTACCTAGGACTAAGATGGAGAATGTCGAGTAAGCCTGGATTATTGATATGACAAATGATATAAAGAAATTAAATTATCTTTTAGGGTTTTGTCTATAAAGATTAAAGACTATAATGTATTGCTTATGGAATGTGATAGAATTGTGGATGTTGTTGGTGCTGGGAGGAAGTTTCTCATGTGATAGACAATATAGATTCGTTGTAAAAATGGATATTTTACATTTAAAAATATATTTTTTTAAACGTAATTATTTAAATATGAGTAAATAGTTTTAATGTGTTTATCAATACGTAAATACATATTAATGGAGTGATTGTTTTCGTGTTACATGCAATGTTATGTAAAATGAATTTTACATGTAAAACAAAACTTTTGATAGTTATTTACATGTAAAATAATAGTTTTGATTAATGATTTATGTGTAAAACAAAAACTTTTGATAAAGTTTGCCATTTTATATAAAAATGATTCAACTATACATATAATTTTGTAGTTTAACATGTAAAATATAAAACAATACTTTTTATTAATATTTACATTTAAGAAAAAGCTTGTAGTTAACATTTTACAAATTAAATAGTACTTTTAATTAATATTTTACATGTAAAACAAATAAATTATTAATTTTCACATGTAAAACATCATCATCATCATCATCATCATCGTACTCAGTATATCCCACCAATAGCAAAGCTATGGTAGGGTCTGAGGAGGGTAATATGTAGACAGTCTTACCTCTACCCCATAGGAATAGAGAGACTGCTTCCGGTGAGACCCCGACTCGATTGTAGTTTTGCATCAAGCCTTGGACATAAGGCACATAACGCTCAACCATTGGAACACCCGCCAATTGGTGCATGTACAGTTTTATATATTTTACATGTAAGAAAACACTTTTAATTATCATTTTACATGTAAAACAATACTTTAAATTAACGTATTACATATAAAACAAAACTTTTGTAAACGTTTTACATATAAAATGTACTTTTTAAAAATAATGATTTTAAGAATATTGCAATCCAAATAATGATCTTTAAAATAGGTTGTTTTTCATGTAATATCTTAATTAAATTTTGTTTTAAATTCAAAGCAAGTCCATAACATTTAATCACAACTTATAGAGCATGATTAACAATATAAAATACATACCAATTTTGAAAACATTTTATAATAGAATTGCATGCCTAATGTAAAAAAAAAATCAATATTATTGCATTAAAAGTGTATTGCAACATAATACAATTAAAATAAATCACAACTCACATAATCTAAGTACTTAATATAATTAGCGGGCCTCAAAATACAATTGTTAAAGTACTTAATCTAATTATCGGGCCTCGAAACACAATTGTTAAAGAAAAATATAAAATTAATTAAAACTGATATGCCATCAATTTAGTTGAATTGCAAAATCAGCATTGTTGTTCGCCACGCTGCCTTTGTCGAGTTGATGATGTCTTTTGCAAAAAAGGTTGGTTCTACAAAATTGTAGTAATATGTCAGGTCACAAACTTGAATCTTCTGTTAATTAGATGATGTTGTCCAGTAAGTTAAGTTTTCTAGGCTTTCTAGCCTGTAATATGCATATACTGTTAATATTTAGCTATAGATACAACAATAAGTAAGACCACTATAGGCACAAGAAAACACAGAACCAAAGAGTATTTTCCCACAAACCCATAACACCACTCCTATGATTGTTGCTCGCCTCATCATAAGCCCTAAAACTTTAATCATTTGCTAGATGTGATCACCAATCAATACAAAGGGGCTCTTTTGGTGACAACTGTGATTCATTAACATTGCTACATGACGATGACATTTCTAGCCAATGATACTTGCACGGCTCGACTGGTGAACTGGACAAAACAAAACAGAACAAAACCTTTAAATCAAGTACTGTTACTTATAACTGCTATGGTAAACAGAACGAACTAAAAATCTTATAAACCAAGAAATTCTAATATACAAAATACCTACAATAAATATAAATACCAACTATAACATTTGTCAACTTTCGGACATGAAAACCCAACATGTTTAAATTTTTATTTTATTTATTTTTATTCTTGCTATTAATATTATTATTGTTATCTCTCTTATTAAATAAAATGTCAATTAGTAATCATCTTATCCTAGTATTTTTTTGTTACGTTATCTCGTTACATGATTTCTTTATTTCGTTAAACGATTTGTTAAAACTATTAAACTAGTGCCAAATCCATCCCTAACTTATTTTTTGTTCTAACTTGAATACCCAGCCTAAGACCAAAGACTAGACTCCAAAAGTGTGAATATTATTATTATTATTATTATTATTATTATTATTATTATTATTATTATTTGCTTCTCTTCTCCCACCACCGACGGCCACTCCCTCTTTGAACAACCCACAAAGCAAGCCGAAAATTATGGATTAGGACGCGATATGTGATTCGCAATTAATCCATAATCAAACCATAGTGCAATCTTGGTAAATTGGTAGCTAATGACACTGATTTCGTTAATTCTTAGAACCGCGGCTTATACAACATTGAAAGCACTATATATACTTACTTACAATGCAATTAACTTACCCCCTCACACTCTCCAAATAATCTAATCCCTAAATAAATTTCATCTAAGAACTGGGTTAAGATCAAGTTTGAGCTTGTGTTCTTATAAAAAAACCCTAGCATCGGTTCTCCTTTAATCATGCATCAAAACGGGTAATTGTTATGCGTTTCTGGATCATTTATAATCAAGGAGTGAAAGCCCTCTGCCAATTCGAATTGACAGAGGGCATTTGATCCTTAATTTGGAATATAGGGTTCTTGAGTTTGGGGATCGAATTGGGTTATTGTATAAAATAATGTCTATTTCAGGTAATAAGCATGCTAGTCAGTGGTCCAGTTGCTCAGTGTGCTTATTGTCAAACCTTAGACGCGGGTGTAGACGCGAGTTCGAGCCTCTCAGGGCCGGTTTTTGTTATATATTTTCTTTGCTTTAATTTCAGTTAATATTACTATTTAAACTATATATATAATTAAAAAAACTAATATTAGTTTTAATCGTTTAACGAACCGAACATCTTTAATCTCTCAAAATAATTTATTGTGTAAACTTATTCATATATATCTATTATCTACTACTATATATAATACATATAAGAGAGATGATAATGAGATGTTGAAAAATTAAGAGTATACAACTAACTATGCCTAACGTACAACCCGTAATGCATAAAAACCGATAAATGTTTGAAACGTGCTAGGTTGAATGTTCTGAAATATTTTGAACCGGTGCTCCTCAAAACCCACCGCCATCTCTCTCTCTCTCTCTCTCTTAATAGATTACCCTCATATGCCTCCTTCGATTCATGTTCAACCATCTTCTTCTTTTTGTTTTGTAGCATTCTGATGTTTGGACTACAGATCTATGACTGTGTTCTCTTATGGTTTTGGTCGGAGGAATTAAACAGTTCGATGGCGGGGGAGGTTGATCTGCCTTATCAGGTGGTATTCTTGAATCTAGCCGGTTAGTTTATCTACATCAGTAAGGTGTTATTGTAACTGGAATTTTACTTTCTAGCTAATTTTTTTCTCTCGTGATGACTCTCTAATCAGTGATTTGATCTATATATTTGTTCAAATCATCAAGTTTCCTCACAAAAATATGGATAAATGGCCAAGGAAATGACCTCGATTGGCCTGGTCACATGACTCCACCAAAGGTTAAATTTGTGTAATTTTGTTAGGTTTTGTAACAAAATTGTTTGTATTTAAAATTTACGAAATATGAACCTTTTGTAATTTAAAATTCAATTTATTTAACAATTGATGTAGTTGTATATGGTTAATTTTTGTAAGAGACATTAAATTTGTAAAAACTTAGATTCAGAAAGCATGGATCTATTTTTGTATCATCATACGGAGTTAAGGGTTTAATGAGTTGAGATGAGCCTAAGCTTAACTAGGTTCAAGCTCTTCTCACTTTTCTTGTAATGGAAGATACGTTAAGTGTTACAATTTGCTTTAAGTGTTGGGTAGAATACTAATATGAATAGGATGGGCAGGTAAAGTAAACAACTAACCACACAGGCAAAAAGTTGTTAGCAGTTACCATTACTTTCCATATCCTACACCCTACTTGTGCTTAAATTTATTAAAGTTCTGTCCTTGTAGAGATAAGGCATGGCTAACACTCGATTGACTAGAAGGGGTCGTCTACCGGACGTGGTCGTAGACCTCGCGTTGAGGCTGGAAGGGGAAATCCGAGTCCCGTGCGGGAAGAAACCCCGGTTCGCGAAGAGGGGGGAATCATACCTTAGCCCTGTCTATGTTAGGTTCTTCATAGCGCTATTCTCGAGATTGTTGCTCAGGCTGTTAAAGCCATGGAGGAGACGTTTTTGGCAAAGGGTTCTGGTCAGGGAGATAGGGCTAAGAGGGGCCGAACGGAGGCCGAATTGATCGAGTCGAGTGACGAAGAGGGCAGGGTTCGAACTGCTAGAGCTACTGAAAGGGGTTGTTCATATGGGGATTTTAAGAAATGTGACCCCCTTACTTTTGATGGTACCAAAGATGCGTCCGCAACGCACCAATGGGTGCAAGAGATGGAAGTAGTTTTGAAGATCAGTAAGTGTAAGGGGGATGATATGGTTACTTTTACTACAGCCTCGTTCCGTTCTGAGGCATTGTGCTGGTGGGATAATCTGACCCAGGCCAAGGGAGATAGGGCAGTGAGGAGGCTGACTTGGGGGGAATTGAAGCATCTGGTTACCGATCAGTTTTGTCCTCCACATGAACTGGATAAAATCAAACAGGAATTCCTAAATCTGGAGGCGGCGGCCTTGACCCATCGGGAGTATACCACCAAGTGTAATTAAATGGATCGATTGTGTCCAGATCTGTTTACTCCTGAGAGCAAGAGAATCTAGAAGTACATGAAAGGTCTTCCGGTGGATATTCGAAGGGGAGTGATGACCACTGACATGAGCACCTTCCACTCGGTGGTTACCCTGGCTGGTACGTTATATGATCAACTGGAGGTTGTGAAGCCGACCGAACCTAAAAAGCCTTGGAACTCGAATGTTACCTCCAATGGAAAAAGGTTTGGGGGCACTAGCTTTTCGCCGGGGGACAAGAGAGCAAAGACCGAGGGAGACAATCCTAAGGGAGAAGTTAAGGACGATAAATGTAAAAAGTGTGGGAAAGGGCATAGGGGAGAGTGCAAGATGGGGTCATTGGTTTATTTCCGTTGTGGGAAGACGAGACATTTTCACTATGAATGTCCGTCCTTGACGTACTTTCGGTGTAAGGGGTCTGGGTATTTGTCATCGGGTTGTCCTGAAGTGAGAGCGGAGAGTTCCGAGGGGGTAATTCTTATAAAGCAAAGGTGGATGACAAACCGAGAGCCAAGGCTAGGGCGTTAAACATTTCAATGCAAGTAGCAAGGGAGGACGCGGACGTTGTTTCACGTACAATAATTTTTTTTACTTTTAAACATTTGAAACCTTGTCGATACATTCATATTCTCCTGTAAAGATTTATTTTGTGTGCTTGATTAGTTAAGAATTAGTACATTACCTCCCCAGGTACCTTTCCCTTAATGAACTCCAGGAGTTTCGTTTCTACCACATTTTGTGCCACGTTAAATAAATCACCCGAGCGCGTAGATGATGTGTTCGAAGTTGAAGTTGTTGTAGGAATTCTGTTACCATGTCTAGAGCCATTCAGGGTTGTCATATCGAG